>NC_136495.1:77989447-78024447 GCF_053919585.1 Euprymna scolopes
GCTCCCCTAAAAGTAGGCAAAAAGGGGGCACTCTGGTTACCAAAAATAATAATTGTCCCAGTATAGAGGGTTTCCCCTCCATTGACTGGTACAAACAAATTATCTTAAGTGCAGCATCTGCCGGAACAGATGGTGTTTATATGCTCCTCCACTGAGCAAATTAGGCACAAGGCCGTTTTTAATGTGAGGTAAAAACCAGCTCCCCTAGAAGTAGGCAAAAAGGGGGCACTCTGGTTACCAAAAATAATAATTGTCCCAGTATAGAGGGTTTCCCCTCCATTGACTGGTACAAATTATCTTAAGTGCAGCATCTGCCGGAACAGATGGTATTTATTTGCTCCCCCACCGAGCAAATTAGGCACAAGGCCGATTTTTAAAGTGAGGAGTGAAGGGGAAATGGGGACCAACTCCCCGGGGAGTAGGGGAGCTGGATAGTGACAATTGGTATGAAGGGTTGCCCCTACATTGACCAAGGTCTTATATGTGGAGTTGCCCCCACATATGGTCTTTGCTTGCAGTATCTGCCGGAACAGATGGTATTTATTTGCTCCCCCACTGAGCAAATTAGGCACAAGGCCGTTTTTAATGTGAGGTAAAAACCAGCTCCCCTAAAATTAGGCAAAAAGGGGGCACTCTGGTTACCAAAAATAATAATTGTCCCAGTATAGAGGGTTTCCCCTCCATTGACTGGTACAAATTATCTTAAGTGCAGCATCTGCCGGAACAGATACTACACTTTGATGGTGTTTATTTGCTCCCCCACCGAGCAAATTAGGCACAAGGCCGATTTTTAATGTGAGGAGTGAAGGGAGGGGGAAGGGAAAAAGGGGGACCAGCTCCCGAGAGGTGGGAAATGGGAGCTGGTTAAAGGTCAGGCATGTGGGGTTGCCCCCACATCTGGTCTTTGCTAGTCATAGCTAGTCCTAGCTAGTCATAGCTTGCAGTATCTGCCGGAACAGATGGTGTTTATTTGCTCCCCCACCGAGCAAATTAGGCACAAGGCCGATTTTTAATGTGAGGAGTGAAGGGAGGGGGAAGGGAAAAAGGGGACCAGCTCCCGAGAGGTGGGAAATGGGAGCTGGTTAATGGTCAGGCATGTGGGGTTGCCCCCACATCTGGTCTTTGCTAGTCATAGCTAGTCATAGCTTGCAGCATCTGCCGGAACAGATACTACACTTTGATCTTAGCCCGAAGGCCAAGCTAGTCCAAAACATGGCAATAGATGTGACTTGTTGAATTGAAATTGTCAATAAAAGAAAGCCAGGTGATAATGTTTTGTAACTAAAACGAAAAAAAAAATGTAATTGCATACAAAGTTCTTGTGTTATTGTGTTGCTGAAAAAAGATGGAGAGTTTCAGATATTTGATTTCCTCTGAGCTCATAAATTTAAGTTATGAACTGAATGCATTTTTATACCCGCACTTTCTTAATCGATGACAGATGAAGTGGATGCTATTATATATCCATAGATCCACATACACTACCTGATGAAAAATACAGTGGCTACTAACACACGGACAGATGGATGATTGATACTCGACCTTGATATATATCCAAACTTTTATCCATGACTGATGACTTTTATCCATTTCAGATATCTATCTATACTAGTGATGGGACAATTCCAATATTTTTCCTGATTCCGATACAATTACAGATTCCATAGTAAATTTCTGATTCTGATACAATTACCGATTCCAATACCGATTTTTTGTAAATCTCTAAATATTTAACCATAAAGTTGCTATTTTTTCAGGTTACCATATGTTAAATGTACATATATTTTCTCAAATGTAGAAATACACTTGGGGAGAGAGTGATCTATAAATTTTAGTTTTACTGATAGTTTAAAACTAATAAATATTTAAATTAAAAGATGGTCACACACATTAGAAGATACTTATTTTGAATAAAATTTAAATGAGAAATTTGAACACTTTGTCGTGTCAGTAATAATGATAAAATCATTTTATTTACTTTTATTGTTGTTGTAAGTTCGATATGTTTCGCTATAAATAGCTTCATCAGGGTAGGAAGTCCGGTATGTAATTATTTTTATTTATTTATTTATCCATTTACTTTCTTCTTCATTTTGGTGTAAAAGAGGAGGTAATGCCTCAGAGTAGAACAGAAGAGAAATGTATGTAGTATTCCGTTGGTTCCATGTGTGTTTGACTCTAGTTTTGAGCAGAGAGTTTAAAGTAAAACATGGTCACACACACCAGAAGACACTTATTTATTATTTTAACATTACAACCAGCAGTGTTAGATTTTGTTTTAAACAAAATCAAATAAAAATGACAATTTAAAGGAAATAGGCGCAAGATTTTTCGATCCCGATACACATTCTGACACCCCAAAAAAGTTCCATTTTTTTCTGATTCCCAGTTCTTATTCGGATTTTGATTTTTTTTTTTTTTTTTTTTTTTTACACAGTGATCACCACTTATCAAGGCCCGGAAGCCACTCAGGGATAAGGGTTATTGCAAGTACATTACGTTAGTGAGGGGATTTGCTGAAGTGTTTACTTAAGGGGGCGGTTCATAAAGAATTTGTTAACATTGGACTTGAACACATCCAAGTTGTAGTCCGGAGGGAAGCAGGCAGACGGAACAGAATTCCACAGGCGTGCAGTTCTAAGAAAGAAGCTTTGTTCATGGAATCCACGTTTTGATTTAGGCACAGATATAGAGTGGAGGAAATTTTTCACAGTGGATTCAGCTAGACGGGTGTTTTTCGTGAAAGATTGGCGAGGGGGGACCAGAGATTGGAGTTCAGACGAGCATCTGCCATGGAAATAACGATAAAACAAGGACAGGCTCGCAACGTCTCTTCTGTGGGAGAGAGGTTGCAGGGTAGAGAAAAAGGCATCCCCCACTAAGTCACGAAGTCTATTTTGTACTTTGTCGATTCTGATTCCAATTAATCATCGCAATACTAATCTGTACACTACCTAAGTACAAGTGGAGTGGCTGATATTAGATATGTATATATCCACACCCTACCCAATGATAGGTGTTTAACTAACATTTGACATCGATATACCCACACCTTAATCGATGACAAATGTGATAGATGATATCGGATATCTATATATTCATGCACTGTCCCATGATAGAGAGATGGCTAATATCAGAAATCGATATATACTCACATTTGAATTGATGACAAATGGGATAGCTAATATCAGATATCAATATATCCATACAATGGCACGTGAGGTGGGGCTTGATATCAGACATTGGTATAGTCTCACCTTAATCGATGACAAATAATATGGGTGATATTAGGCATCGATATCTACATACACCACCTAATGAGAAGTGAAGTGCTTGATATTAGACATTGATATATACTCATACCTTAATCAATGATGTGATAGATGATATTAGATATCTATATATCCATGCACTTATGTAATGATAGGGAGGTGGCTGATATCAGACATCGATATACTCACCCTCCACACAATGGCAGGTAAGACGACTTATCTCATGTACTTGTTTCTTTATAATTTCTATGTCACAAAAGAAGCTCTTTCCTTGCTCCATGTGAAGGTGATCAAGTCTCATTACCTCCTACTCCCCACTGTTAACTTTGAAATTTACATTTGTTGATTGGGTGAATTAAAAAATAGGGAATCATTTGATCTTTTCTAATCTTGATTAACAAATCGATCTCTTTGACATTGCTGCCATTATTGAAGATGAAAAGAATAAAAATACTTATATTTTATTACTGACATATATATTGATCACCTTTTCAGTATTGATTTATTGATAAATTGACCAGTTTTATCAATTACTGTTTTGATACCTTTTTGTCATATCTCTTCCTATTCCAGTAGGTTCTTTCCAAGTCGGCTTGTGAAACTCTTCATGCAAACTGTTTTCATTCTTCCTTCTTGCCTTGACCTTTTCAAGACTCTTGGGGAAAATCGACTCTAAAACTTCTTGGTCTTTTTTTCTCATCCAGACTTTCTTGGAGTTCATATATTAGATCCGTTGCTCTTCCTGCTTCTCATAAAATCAATTCTCTTTATCGCTCCAAACACTTTCTCACACTTGACCTTATTCTCTATCTCTACAAATCTAACATCAGATCATATTTGAGCTGATGAATCTCTATTCCATTGGAGAGTTCTTGATAAAGTGCAAAAAACGTATCTGTAATTTAATTGGATCAACTCTTTCTTCTTCTCTGCAATCTCTCTCTCACATGCATCATGTTGCTAGTCTCAGTCTTTTATATAAAGAATATTATGGCATGTATTTTTTAGAATTGTCTGTTTCTTTTGTGCCAGCTCATTTGACTCGTTGGTCTAGTGGTTTCTATCAATTCGCAGTTATATTCCAATAATTTATTTCCAAAAAAACGCCAAGGTTTTGGAATTCTCTCCTTGCTCACTGTTTTCCTTCTTCTTATAGCCTTGATCTTTTCCAGACTAAGCCCATCTTTCGTTCTTGTTAGCTTGTTACATCAAGTGGCTTCATATCTTGTCTGGAACGATTCCCACACAAAAAATTAATTCTAAAATATAAAGGAAATTAAAAACTACCTCCTATAATAAAGGAATCTTCTTTGACAATGTCTGCCTCTGCTGCATGTTGTATTGCCAGCGAACCAACACCTTAACCTAAAGTCTCTGTTGTGGACCATCCGATTTGTGTATTTGGTCACGTGGAGTTGATGAGATAACGAGATAGCTTGGAAATAAAGGTAATCAGTTAGAGGAGTCAGTCAGAGAGTTTGAAGCTTACGAGTTGGAAGAAGGAGACAGGACAGGCAAGTTCTCGACTGGGAGAGAGTCGTTCATCCATGGAAGCATTTTGGCTGGAGAGACAGTAACATGTAACCCCTGAAAAAGGAACAGCGTGAAACACTAGAAAAAAAAAGTTGCAACAGGAATAAATGTAAATGTGGAAAAAAAATTGGTTGTCTGAATTGTCAGGGTAAAAAATGACTTCCATTTTCAGAAGCGCGTCTAGAACAATACAGTGATGGTTGCAACCAAAAAGGTATGCCCTTCCTTTGTCTGGGCAAGCAGACAAAGATGCTATACATTCCATTTGTTGAACTATTGTAGGCAGTATATATACATCTGTTTATTATATGTGTTAAATACGTACACAAACATACACCCGTAACGAACATTACATAGACGACTATATAAGATGGACACGTTTTGGTCCCCTCATTTATATTCGCTATACACCAGCTATGCAACATGTACGTCAACTTGGTCGTTGACCCCTCTTCACGAATTTGGTATCATGCATAACGTAAGAAGACAAGGGTCCATAAGATACTAGAATTAAATAAGAAAAAGAAAGGAAAGAAAACATAACGAACTGAGTATCACGGACAACTATCTAAAATCGAACATCTAAAATTTAAACATCTTAGTCAGTCTTTGTTTTATTTGACACAGCATAACTCTATGGTTAATATAGCAACTTATATTCAATTAATCGTATATAGTCTAGAAATATACCCGCTCCAAGACGAGTAAAATAATTTCCCTGAACAGAACTGTTTTGCAGTGATTTTATGCTCCATTAAAAAGATTGAAATAACGATATAATGCTAATAAACGTTATGTTTAGAATCCTAATTCCAATTTTGTTTCTAAAAAATGTTTAAAATTTAAGGTTTAAACTTAAGGGATCCTAAGAAAAAACTGAAATTCAAGAAATCTTGTTTAATTTATGCTCAATGCCTATAGATCAAATGCAATTTAAATTTTGAAATGAGAAATTGTGTCCATATCAAGCGCTCGAAAACCATACAAAATACCACAAAAGCAACCCATAATTTTCGGAATATTTCTTAATTAATCACTATCTATTAATTAGTTAATATGCATTAATTAATGTTTTTCCTTACCTATTATTAAACTTTTACAAAAATCAGAAGTATCTAAATTTTCACAAACTGTCTCTACTTTCATTTGCCCCGTTTACACAAAGCTAAATAAAATTTAATATTGCCCACATTATCCACCCGTCTTCCTAGCAGCTGCTTTCCAAGATTAATAATGATCGGTTAATTAGTTTAAGAGTAAATCTTAAACATAGAAATATATAAACTTTTAAATTGAAAGCCATGTATAATTTTAAAAGATTTCCCGATGGGTAGCTTCTCTGTACAAGTCCTGAAATGAAGAATAGAATTTTCAGTGGTAGCTAATCTTTGAATTTGACATGTAGATGTCTGAGGTCCAGGTTTTGGACCTGCTCATCGTTCCAAGGGGAAATTTTCCTAGACAACTTTGTGGCATGCGTGGCACAGAAATCCAGGAATTTGCACTTCCATTTAGGAGGATGGACAATATAAACTCGGCAGCAATCTCCAATGGGCGTCAAATCTGCTTTTGAATGCGTTTACCATTTGTGCTTGTACAACTGCACCTGTGAGATCATTCTATGTGTTGACAACCTTCTGTGAGAAGGTCCCTTTGCAGACATCTAGCCTACAGTGTTTTTTTACGATTTTGAGGCTGTTCCCCCTGGTTTCACTATTTTTGGCGATCTGAAAAGACGGCTTTTTTGTATCATAGATCCCATGGATGTACTTGTAGAGATCGACCATGTCACCAAGATTTCTTTGATGCTCAAGAGTGGGCAGTCTCAGGGTTCTCAATCTTTCAGAATATGGCTTGTCCTTCAGTGATGCCAGCAGCTTGGTTGCTTGGCGCTGTATGTTTTCCAGATCACTGCATAAGGTCTTATGGTGTGGCTGCCAGACAGAGTGGCCATACTCCAAGATAGGACGCACAAAGCTCTTGTAGAGTTGCACAAGGACTGTATTCGAGAGGAAGTCAAAAGTGTGGCGAATGATCCCGACAACTTTATTTGCTTTTGCAATGGATTTAGCTACATGTTCCTTTGAACTCAGTTTTTTGTCGATGTAGACGCCTAGGTCTTTCTCATGATCATGCTCTTCCAATGTTATCTGTAAAAATTTTGCAGAAGAAGACAAGATTCCTTTCCGTGTTGACACAAAAACTTATGTGCGGGAATTCTAAAATATCCAGTATGTTTTATTGAGTGATTCCAGTTTTTGATTGGTTGTTAGCAGAGGGTGGCTCTATTTGATTGGTCCGTTCCTATTGCCAGTGTCTATAAATAGAACCTTTCAATTTTCTTTAATCGTACCCTCTTATACACAAATATTACAACATAAGCGTATGCACATACCTAACTTTATATAAATTGGGATACGGTTTATAACAGGTAAGGTGTTTCAGCATTAGAATTTATCAACTAAATTATCAATTAAATATAATTGCATAAAAGATTTAAGAATTCTGAGAAAGAAAGCCAAAAAGAATTCAGTTTCGTTTTTCTGTTTTTAGAGAAATAGAAAATTCTTTCGGTTGAGAAATTCCTCATATGATTATCATGGGACTGATTCTCTTCCTTTGTATGTCTGCAGCAGTCTTTCATCTTTTTATGAAGAGAGAGAGAAAAAGCAAAGGCGAGGACGGAGGGTGGAGAGATGGGAATTCTGCTGCTTGATAGAAGAATTCCATCCATTCAATAGCACCTTCCTTGTTCCCTTTTGATCCACTTCTTCGGCGGAAAGATGTCGTCAATCTTTCTGTTTTTGGCAAACATCTACCAAAACGAATCACATCCATTGAAGCAAGATCATCTGGCGAAACTCTCGTCACCAACAAGGCTTTTGTTTTCTTTCTGCTTCAAAGGTTATCCTGTTCTTTGAAGATTCGGCTTGGACCATAATTCCATTTCAGCATTTTAAGACTGTTCGCTATTGTTAAAAACAAGGCTCTTCTGGTCCTTACAAAATAATGAAACATTTTCGTATTAATACTCAAAATAGGTCAAAATGTTTGTTGTTTAGTAATGGCGGAATCAATTCTTATCATGCGTTGCTTAATAATAAATACCAGAATTGACTAAAAATGTAAGAATTTTATCCACTTGCTAGATGATAGTGAATCAAATAATACTATTAGTATTTATAACAATATTCACCTTATCAACTATATCATCAGCGTAAGAATTTTCTTTTATAACTTTGAAAATAAAAAAAAAACATTGTAAAAAATTGAGATACCGAGTAATTAAGAAAATTTTCTCTTGAAATTGTACAATTTTTACTAACGGTTAATTTGAAGAAATATGAGTGAACAGATCGGCACAGAAAAAAAAGTAAGTTTATAATTTTCATTAATGAATAATCATTTTCTTTCACATTTGAATTCTATTTAATCTATATCTATATCTATATATCTATAAAAACAGAGATGTGTGTGCCACAGACGATTTCTGATTGGTTAATCCAATAATCACATCTCCTAAAAAACTATGGTTCGTAGGCTCTTAATTTTACCATAAAATATTATGGCTTTATTTATTGTCCATCTTGGAAGGGATTAATTTTTTTCTAACTTGTTTATTTACAAATTAAAAAAATACGAATCTTACACAATCTTACAATCCAACCTACGACATCCACGGCCGCCATTCTGCTAGGCGCAGACACGTACACAACACGAAAACAATGTTTTGAAAATCTAGCAAAAATTAATTTTCCTGAAATTTTTCAATATTTAAAAATAAATTATGCCGGCTGATAAAATTTTTAAACTTTTTTTAAAGCTAGAAAGATAAAATTTAAAAATACTTATTTTTATGTAAAACGCGCGTTCCCTCGTGGTCTTTTCATTTCGGGTTTGTATTACTGTACACATAGATTCGAAAAAGGTGTCAAAAAACAAATATATAACAAATAAATGTTATCAAAGGCAAGATAAGTTACTTTTCTACCAAACTTCGTGTTTTTATTCAATGTAACACATTTATTCAGCTCGAAAAACGGGTGTGTATTACTGTACACATAGATTCGAAGAAGTTGATAAGATACGAAACAAAACACGCGCACACACGCACACACACTCACGTCCTTGGCTACGTCACGTTGTTATGGCAACACGATAAATACACAGTAAATTTGATTTTCTTCATTTCTACGCAAATATTACGCAATCTATATCTATCTATCTATATCTATCTATCTATCTTCTATCTATCTATCTATATCTATATCTTCTATCTATATCTATCTATCTATCTATATCTATCTTCTATATCTATCTATCTATCTATCTATCTTCTATATCTATCTATCTATCTATCTATATCTATCTATCTATCTATCTTCTATCTATCTATATCTATATCTTATTAACTTTACTTGATCCCTAAACAATAAATGTTAAAAGGTCATAATAGGGGTCAAAGTTTTAAAAAATTGACCCTTTTTTTTTTTTTCTCAGCATTAACCTCAAAACACCTGGGCAACGCCGGGCACCGATTGCTAGTTATTAATAAATAAATAATTATTTTGACTTATTTCTAATTAGATAATTGTTTCAGCTCATTATTAATGAATGATAAAAATTTTAGAACAATCAAGTAATGTAATTGGTAAAATTTACATTTCGAACAACATTTTACAAACGTTTTATTTCAAAGTTTAAGGAAAAACTATTGGAAACAAATGTTATAATAGCGTGAAGCAAACTAAGTATTATGGTATCTGTTCAATGCACAATAACGGATTTACACGGATTAATACTTAATGTAAAATAAGCCCAAATTTAACGGTATTCAACCATCAATTATGGCATAAAACACTCATTCAAGTCAATTTTCACTCACTGATAATGGATAAAATGTCTTGTATATATATATATATATATATATATATATATATATATATATATATATATATATATATAAACAGTACTGTATGTGGATTACTATATATATATATATATATATATATATATATATATATATATATATATATAAATCTTGCTTGAAAAGTTCTATTGCAGTGGGAACAGAGAATCATAGCAGATGTCGAGGGTTTAAAAACACTGTCCTTCCTGTCCTTTCTGCGCTTCCCTGCAGTAACCTTTCCGTAGCTTTCATATTTGCAGGCACCGTCATGAACATCAGCCCGCCACTTGGATCTATCTAAAGCTGCCTGCTCCCATGATGACGGATCTACGTTGAAGGCCTTCAGTGATGCCTTCAGAGTGTCTTTAAATCGTTTTCTTTGGCCGCCATGAGAGCGTTTGCCATGTTGGAGCTCAGCAGCAGAAGTTTCTTGGGTAGTCTGTAGTCTGGCATGTGGGCTACATGACCAGCCTAGCGAAGCTGAACCTTCATCAGGATAGTGGGAATGCTTGGGAGTCCAGCACGAGTGAGGACTTCTGTGTCTGGTATCCTTTCCTGCCAGCCTATGTCAAGCAGTTTCCTCAGTCTGGTGGTGTGGAAGTGATTTAATTTTCTAGTGTGCCGTTAGTAGCCAATCCAAGACTCACATCCATAGAGTAAGGTGGTGAGTATGACAGCTTTATAGACTTTGATCTTTGTCATGAAGGTGATGCCTAGGCATTCTTGTGTATGCATTCTTGTGTATACATTCTTGTGGAGTCTGTCAAACACAGCGCTTGCTTTAGTCAGTCTAGTGTTGATTTCATCGTCAATGACTACATGCCAAGGTAGGTTAACTTGTCAACTGCATTGACTCTGCCCTCCAATTGACATGTTGGGTTCTGCATATGTTTTTCTCGAAGCAGGCTGATGTATCACCACAGTCTTCTTGGTATTGATTGTGAGACCAAAATTTTCACAAGCCTCTGAGAATATATTTGCACTGTGTTGCATGCCTGCCTCAGAGGAAGCATTAAGGGCACAATCATCAGCAAACAGAAGATCATTTACAGTGTCTGATGCAATCCTAGATTTAGCTTGATTGAAGATTGATCCGTCAAATTTGTACCTGATTCCAATGCCCACATCAGTGTCTCCAAAGGCATCTGTCAGCATCACAAAGAACATGAGGCTGAACAGGGTGGGAGCCAAAACACACCCCTGTTTCACTCCATTTGTGACTTCAAAAGGATCAGAGGTCTCCCCACGATCTTACACTCTGGCCATCATGTATATATATGTCATCAACATACAGTACTGTTTCGCTGTTTTACAGCTCATCAGTTCGACTAGTATATATATATATATATATATATATATATATATATATATATATATATACTAGTCATTTTACCCACTTTAAAAGTGGGTGGAAATCATAGGCCTTTGACCGGACACTGTGAACACTTACAGCTGGAGACAGAATGTCTGAACACCAACAACAACAGAATGTCTGAACATCACTCTGAAAAACATATTTAATATCAGCGGAGGTAATTCTACAAACTCCCATTTTAAAGAAAAACTTTTTACGAAAATATCTGAAGAGAGCACACCCTAAGCTCGAAACGCGTTATAAAAATATTTTAAAATAAAAATATGATGAAAACCTTTAAAAAAAACCCACAATTGTTGATGGCTACACTCTTTTAAATATATATATATATAAAGCTGAACGTCTGTGTGTGTGTGTGTGTGTGTGTGTGTGTGTGTGTGTGTGTCTGGTCACGAATAGGCTCCTATATGGTTGACTATTTTAAAAAACTGATTACATATAATGATAGAAGATGTATCGAGGATCAGGAATGGGTATGTTTGATCTGTCAGAACGGTGGTTCATAAAAATTGTGGGGTCTGCATTCGCGCCTGGCCCCTAAAGTATGGAAATAAAAAATGAAAAAAAAAAAAAACGTTTGCAAGGGTTTTTATATAGATATACATAAGAACACTTTGATAAGTATGTTTCAACTTAAATAGGGATGGTATAATAAAATTGTGAGGTCTGCGTTCGCGCCTGTAATCCATGGAAATATCGCACAAACTTTAACAAAGACTTTTCATATCTATTTCCGTAAGTATACTTTGATAATTATGTTTCAGTTTGAAGAAATATGGTATAATAAAATTATTGGGTGTTCGTTCGCGCCTCACCTCCATAGAATGTAAATATATCACAAAGTTTAACAAGGTTTCTTAAAAGGGGTGAGGGTCCACAATAACACCTAAACTTTAATCTTAATTTATGTTAGCTTTTATTTATTGTTTTTTAGTTGAATCATTTTGTGTCGAATAAATTCACCTCATAAATTCACGTTCTTATTAAAGTGAAAGCCAAAAAAAAAAAAAAAAAGTAGGAACTTTAGATAATTCTCGACCCAAATTTTGCATAACTCTGTTTTTTCCTTCTTCGCTTGCACGTTGCACTCTTTTGAAAATAGATAAATAATAAAAAATAAGAACGTTACTTGTTATCGTGTCAAAAGAAGGTAAAAATCCTGCTCACGTGATTACGTGTCTTTTTAAAAACATTTGCATAACGTTTTTATTTTTATTTATATATCTGTTTAAGCTTTTTTTTGCCAGTGTACTAGAAGGAATTCAGTTGATTACAACCCTTTCTGCGTGTTCTTTACATTACAATAGTAAAACCCCGAATCCGATGGCGTAATACAACACAGTTTAATACTGTAAAATTGGAACGAAGCTGTTCTTCTTGAAAAGAGCGCCATTTTCTTCTTATTCATATTTATATCGATTCTTTGCTTTAAAAAAGTAAAGTAATTACGTGTTTACTTCTTTAATATCCCATTTTGCTGTTTCGGATTATTTTACTAAAGTAAGTAAAGCTTCATTATTTTTCAAAACTGTTTTTGTTTCTTTGTTTTTCGATATTTCGTCGATATTATTTAGTAAGAGTGTTTAGCAGAAAAGCCAACAAACGAATGTTACCATAGTTAATAAAAGTTCAGTTCATGTGTTTTGTTGTTGTTTTAAAATAGTTTTAATGCTCTTTACTTGAAATAATTTCAGTAAACCGAAATTAAAACGAAATTTGAGGCGATAACTACTTAAATTAATTTTTATATAAACTACACATGCCAAAATCGAATATTCCTCAAGCACAAAATAACGAAAAACATTAAAATATGTTTATAAATATTCCTTACGTTGACGGAACTCTCTTAAATTGTTAACACAGAATACTCAGGTGCCCCTCCTTCAAATTGAAAACGGGGCTTTCCATTTCAAAGTCGCTGCCATTTTGATTTTTTTTTTTAACCGGTTCGTGAATTGAAAAATTTTTTTTTTGCAAACTACTTAAAAATCCAAACCAATAAACTTTTCTAGCATAAAAGTAACTTTTATTCACTATGGTAACATCTATTTCTTGTATATTAATATTATTATATATATATAATTTTCTCTTTGTAAGGAAACATCATTTTGTTTGTCACTCTTGTCTACGAATGGAAACAAAGTTGATATAAAAAATATATTTTCGCGAAAATTATCTTTACTTTCATCATATTTTGTTTAGGGTAAAATATTTGAGTATCGAAACCTATCTCTTTACAACCCCCTTTTTTTCATAACCTATCATACTTTCATCAATCACAGTCCATTTTCTGTAGGCTGTTTTTGGACCCAGTCAACGACGGGTACTTCTGCTAGTATATATATATATATATATATATATATATATATATATATATATATATATATATATTATACGATTACACTACCATTGTCATCGTTGGTTTACTATTAATAGATTAGACTAGTGTGAATAAGAGATGGAAAAAAAACTATAGATTATTAGGGCCTTTTTATGTAAATCGCTCCAGACAAGGCATGAAGTCAGCTAATGAAAGAGGCTAAAAAATACTTCATGGTCAATGTCCAGTCAATGATAAATGTGAGATGGATAAATTGCAACCCAGAAAACAGTAATTATTCCCTTTTTGTCACGAAAGAACGAAATAAGGGAATCAAGAGTTACAAATTTACTTTCTACTGTTCTTCCATGATTATGAAAGTTGAACTGATATATATTTATTGTAAAAGTCTAATTTTTATAGCAAAGCAAATTTGGTAATTTAGTCTATTTTGTTTGTCTGGCTTATTCTAATTGTAATGGTGTATCTCATGAATTAAAAGCGGAAAATTGATACCCCACCCAGCATCTTGTTACGCTTGAATAACAAAGAAAGTCATTTGAAATCTTAACTTCTTTTGTTCGAAACTTATGACAGTAATCGATGTGGACATCGTGCTTAAGCTCTACTTTGGTTTTATTTGTTTTGATTTATTCGTTTGATCATCGTAAGCGAAAAAAAAAAAGAGAAACTGTAGGTTGTGTTCAGAGTCGGTCTTTGTTCAATGGTAGGCAAAGAGGTCGCAGATTTAAAGATTTAGAGGATGCACGGATTAAACGCTCAACAAATACAAAATGCAAATACGTAAAAGACGCGAATTGAAATTCCGTTTTCATATGTTTTTTTTAGAAAATTAAAAATTTATAATTATTTAAATGTGAAAAGAAAAGCTTCTAAAAACTCTCACTCTCTGCTTGACTCTGTTCTTCCCTTTCTCTTTCTCTTTTTGCTTTCTCTCTCTACTTTTTCCCCTCTGTCCTCCTCTCTATTTCTCTCTCTCTCTTCTTTTTCCCCATCTCCTTTCCTTTCTCCTTTTCACCTTTCCCTTCTTTCTCTCATAATCACCATCATAATCGTATGAATCCGCAGATTCTATTGTTGGCATTGAAAGAGATGACTCTGGTTAAACGGTTAACGGCACAAACTGACAATTTGGGTGTACCAAGTTCGAATCCAATTCATTCCACAGAAATACTTTAATTTTCTGGCAAACTTCACGTGGTTCCTTCTGTAAGTACCCACTGTATTTTTAGAAAGAATTTTAACTAGAAAGATATCAGGGAAACAGATGCCAACAAATGAATGAATGATGCTCAACAATCACAGTTAGCATCATCTCTATCTACTGTTATATAAAAGGAACTCTGTGTGTGTGAGAGTTCGTTTCCGATGAACTCGTAAAATGGCTGGGCTGACATTTTTGAAATTTCGCACAAAGGTACTTGATGTGTTTTGGAGTGTTCATGGGTAGGTTTTGTATCAGAATGTGTCTGATAAGTATCGAAAATTGATAATTGAAAAAATCCGATTAAAACAGCAAGTCCAATTTTGACCAAAGTTATCACTTTTATACAACCCAACATCGCATGTACATTTCTATCCCGACCACCACCAAAGGGCCTGAGGTGATTTAGTTAGCATCTGACAAAGTCAAACTTTTTGTCAAGAACTTTGCAGCAAACTCAACCCTATGCCATCAGGATCTCGTACTTCCCGAATTTCCTCCCAAGGCTCAAACTAATCTGACTACTGTACACTCATTAACATTTATCGTCGAGTAGCCTTCGGTCTTGATAAGTGGTGACTCCCATATAAAAAATATTCGAGAAGTTTTATCACCGCACAAACAGAAAGGCCAAGCCTATAAAATTAACTGGAGATTTTTTTCATAAGACAGGGGCGCCTTCGAAATGAATGTTTCGTTATATAGCACAAATGAACCACTGACTTTCTTCAAGAGATTATGTAAAATAACTTCATATAATGAACAGTTGGTTTTTTGATAAGATGTTTGTGCGGTTAGGTTCGTTTATAAAGTTTCACTATCACATCATTGCGTTTTGCTATTACATAATTCCAAAAGGGTTGCGTTGCTCTGAGACAGACACGCCAAAACAAATTACTTATTTTTTTTATAGGTGAACTATCAGGGAGACCTGACGTTGTCCCAGATTGAATGAGCATTAGTAAATGTTCTACCCTCACGTACTTTTATTGTAATCGGAATCGATGAAATCGCCCATTTTTTAATCAAATCGATTGATTGATATCTGCAGTATATAGGAAGGAAGCTTCACATGCTTCCCCATAGTCACTTAGTCCACATTGCGCTGTACAGAATATGCTGTTGATTTTATAAAATAATCTATAAATAATGACTTCACTTAAAGTTTAACATTCCAAAGTCAAGTATCATGGTTCAATTGTGCTCTAAACAGAAATATTCATTTTGAACACGCAGCTTGTCTTATAAATGAATCTACGGTTGATTTTATAGGCTGGGCCGTTCTGCTTGTTATTAAACTTCTCAAATGGCTTTGTGATGTTAGGCTGTATAAAAGTGGTAACTTTGGTTAAAATAGGATTTCTTTAACCTGATTTTTTTTCAATTATCGATTTTTGATACTTATCAGACGCATTGCGATACAAAACCTACATACAGTCACATCAAATACATTCGTATGAAATTTCACAAAAATCGGTTCAATCATTTCCGAGTCCATAGGGAACACACACACACACACACACACACACACACACACACACACACGCACACACACACACACACACACCAAGTATCTTTATATAATGGTAGAGATTAATTTCCAAGATAAAATAACCTCAAAAGTGTCGATATGCCGCAAAACATCAAACAAACAAATCAGTATCATTTACACTGTAAGTATTACCATCTGACATTACATAGCCTTACACGTTGTCAGATATAGAACGAACCAACAATGTCACATATAGTTTAATAGCGCCTATTTTTCCTCACGTGTGTTTGGAATTCAATTATTCTTACAATAAGTGTTATTTTTGTAATTTATAATTTTGCAGACATTATATATCTTTATTTCCGTTTATCTTTTTTCTTCTACAAATACTTTTTTATTTCATATGAAAAAAATAACTTTCCAACAGTTTTTTGAGAAATGTACATCTGTCTCTGAGGGGTTGTTATGAAAGAAAAAAACATGTAAGATTCTTAATTAAGTACATCTTCTGGTTTTCGAATGATGTATATATATATATATATATATATATATATATATATATATATATATATATATATATATATATACATATATATACATATATACATATATATATACATATATATACAATATATATAATATATATATATGTAATATATATAATACATATATATACATATATATATAATATATATAATATATATATAATATATATAATACATATATATATAATATATATAATACATATATATACATATATATATAATATATATAATATATATATAATATATATAATACATATATATACATATATATATAATATATATAATATATATATAATATATATAATACATATATATAATATATATATATATATACAATATATATATATATTATATATATATCATATATATATATTATATATATATTATATATATGTATTATATATATATGTACAATATATATATAATATATATATAATATATATATAATTTAAAGGAGATTAGAACAATAGTCTAAAGAGCTGAGTGTATTTCAATGTAACAGTGAAATTACTAGTTTAATTAAAATACAAGAAAGAGAAAGTGCTCGTTGTAATTTAGATATATAATAAGCTCGATAGGTAAATATCCTAGAGCTAATTCAATATTAAGTAATGTGATTGATAATTTAAAATTTGAAAATCAAATTATAATTAATATAAAAATCCGTTTCATAAGAAGGAACAACAACAAAATCAATTATCTGTACGATCGTTTCGGAAAACAATGCTTTTTATTGTGGTAGACATCAAGTTACGTACAATAATTACATATAGTTTTTTAATAAGCAAGGTCTCCTCGTCAGCAAATTTTGAAGGGTTTTTATTAAATTTAAAAGACACCTTAAATAAACCTAGCATTAAAAGTAAGGCAGATATATCTGAAAAAAATTGAAATAAAAGGTCTGGATTAAAAATTTATAAGAAAATTAATATGGGTTAGAGATAGAAAAGAAATAGAGTAAAATATAGATTTGAATTTAAATTGTAAGTTTGCTTTAAGTATCAAATTTCAAATATATACATGCATATATATGAAAAAATAGACACACATATAATTTATATATATATATATAATTTATATATATATATATAATTTATATATATATAATTAATATATATATATAATTCATATATATATAATTTATATATATAATTTATATATATATAATATATATATATAATTTATATATATATAATTTACATTATATATATAATTTATATATGTATATAATTTATATTATATATATATAATTTGTATTATATATATAATTTATATATATAATTTATATATATATAATTTATATATATATATAATTTATATTATATTTATATAATTTATATTTTATATATATAATTTATATTATATATATAATTTATATTATATATATTAATTTATATATATATAATTTATATATATATAATTTATATATATATAATTTATATATATATAATCTATATATATATAATTTATAATATATATATATAATTCATATATATATTTATAATTCATATGTATACATAATAAATATATATATATAATTTATATATATATAATTTATATATATATATAATTTATATATATAATTTATATATATATATAATTTATATATATATATATAATTTATGTATATATAATTTATTTATTTTTGATTTATATATATATAATTTATATATATATATGATTTATTTATATATAATTTATATATATATATATAATTTATATATATATATAATTTATATATATATATATATATATAATTTATATATATATTTATAATTTATATATATGCATATAATTTATATATATATAATTTATATATAGTATTTATATATATATATTATTTATATATATATATAATTTATATATATATATCATTTATATATATATAATTTATATATATATAATTTATATATATATAATTTATATATATATATTATTTATATATATATAATTTATATATATATATAATTTATATATATATATAATTTATATTTATATATATTATTTATATATATATAATTTATATATATATATAATTTATATATATATAATTTATATATATATATATAATTTATATATATATATATTTTATATGTATATATATATATATTTTATATATATATATATTTTTTATATGTATATATATATATATTTTATATATATATATATTTTATATATATATATATATAATTTATATATATATAATTTATATATATATAATTTTTATATATATATATATAATTTATATATATATATAATTTATATATATATATATTATTTATATATATAATTATTGTATATATAATTTATATATATATATTATTTATATATATATATATATATATATATATATATATAGTTTATATATATGTGTATATATATATATATATATATATATATATATATATATATATATATATATATATATATAATTTTTATATTTTTTCACTGTTTTGGGGTAAGAATTCCAGAAAGAAGTGCTCGATTATAAAGAAAAATATTCAATATAAAAGCTTAATATTTATTTATTTAAAACTGTAAAGAAGATCAGAAAAACACATGCCTGTCACCTATAACCAATAGGGACTAAATCACTTTACTGTACATATATTATTTTCATGTGAGAATCACCACTTATCAATTCTCAAAACCCACTCGAAAATATGGGTTAATAAATGTAAGATGCTAGTGTAGTAATCGTTAATGGTGTGATTTGGGTTGGAATTGGTTATTTATAGAGACGGCCCAACAAGAACTTGTTTACATTAGATTTGAAGGCCACTATGTTGTATTCAACTGGGAAACAGGCCAGCAGAACAGTGACTCACAAGTATGCAGTTCTGGGAAAGAAGCTTAGTTCATGAAATCTGCATTTAGATTTAGGCACAGTTAAAGAGTGGGGAAATTGTATAAAGTGGTTGTAGCTAGTTGAATGTTTCTTGTGAAAGTTTGGCAAGAGGAAAGAATAGATTGGAGTTCAGACGAGTACTTTCCATGAAAATAACGATAAAGCATAAACAGGCTCGCAATGGCCCTTCTGTTGGAAAAAGGTTTTAGGAAAGAGAAAAAGTGCATCACTTAGTAGGTTTTGAAGTCAGTTTTGAGCTCGATTTAGGTTAGATATGGCGCACTGAGCAGCTCCTGCCCAGACGTGGCAACAGTATTCCATTCTAGGGCGTACCTGGCTCTCATACAGATAACGAATTGCATCAGCAGTTAGATACCTACTGGAGCGGTAGAGTGATCAATCCATTTCCCCAGCGATCTTGGCAACGGATTTGATGTAAGTGTTCTATTTCTTATATACTTAGTTTATTATCTGATATTTTAATTAGTAAATTAGGAAGTAGAAATTAAACGTTTTAACCAGTTTAAAGCTTCTAAATCATACAAAAGCCGACTCTCGACTTTAATAATCGTGTAATCGGTTGGTTTAAATTTTTTATTCAGCATATAAAGAAAGAATATTAGTCCTTAGCAATTTAAAAAAATAAAGAAAGGTTTATCTGGCTTTTAGAAAAGGAAGAATAAATAATGGCTATCAGCATGTGACGGTGTGTTGGAAAACAGTATGTACGGTGTATGCAAACACAAAAGATGTAGCATGCTAGCCTAGCTGTATAAGAAAAGTTAGCATGTACGGTATATTTAATGTAAAAATAAAAGCAGTCTTGGCTTATGAACATGTTTCAATGTATTAATATGTTAGGGTATTTTATTTATAAAGATTACCGCTTGTATAGAGGGATGCCATGTTTGTAAATCTACAGAGCGTTCGTTTTTGTTGGGAGATTTACATTCTGGAATGAACGAACAGTCAGTTCTCAACCAATGAAATTTGAAGGAATGCATGTAGGGAAAAATCATTATTTTTCAGAATCAGAAAATGGAAAGATTATGTTATGTATATAAATATATGATCCAGGTAATAAGGGTGCAGCCAGATATTTATCCAAAATACAGAATAGCTCCCAGTGTTGACTGGGAGCGGTAGGAGTACTTTTTATTTAGAGTAAAAAATAGCAACTACTTCCACTATCGATGGTTACCATTTTGATGATGTCGCTCTTAGGATGAATTGTAGGATTTTAATATAACAAATAAATGTGTGTAAGATGAGGTTCAAACGTTACGTAATATAATGGCTAATAGTCCACACATAATACATTTGTATGTGGCATCTGTTGGGGCACACCTAATGTACTTTGGTCCAGAGGGGAATTTCTGCAATCAAATTATTATATATGGAGAAGGGAGATGTATATATAATCCAAGGTTATTGTTTTCCAGAGATTAAGTAGCCAATGAAGTTTAACAGGTTAATACAAGAGTACTCAATACCGAAATAGAGCAGGATATACTATGAGCATGCTTCGGTCAGGTAGTTACCAGAAACTAGAAGTCTCTTTAGGTGATACAGCTTATAGGATAATTTATATATCGTTATCATTTCAAAACCAAAAGATGTATTTAATTAATTAAAGATGTATTTTATTTATATGTATATGTAGTACGTCTCACATGTGTTTCGTTGAATATTGACGTCCACCAGACAACTTATCAGAGACAGATATGTGTTCTTTGGAAAAAAAAGTTGGAGAGATTTATTTTTTAAATTATTTTTTATTCTATTATTTTTTGTAGTGGAATAAAAAGAATATTTTTTATTATTTATTTATTATTTTTTTTTTGTAGTGGAATAAAAAGGATATTTTTTATTATTTATTTATTATTTTTTTTGTAGTGGAATAAAAAGGATATTGTGGAGAAAAATATTGATAAAAGGGAATGGAGATTTTTTTTAAGTGCACAAAATCATAAGAAAAGAAAACTCTTACTTATTGTAGTATTTATAGGCAACATTCCAAAACAAAAAGAAACACACACACACACACACACACACACACACACACACAAATATATATATATATAATGTATACGCCACAACATGAATGCATATCTGAATCAATACACCGATTTACTTTGTACTGAGTCAATACTTTGAAGTGTTAGGCTATCAAAAATAGTGCGGCTGCGTGGGGAGCAAGATGCAAATTTTCTGGTGAACACTCGGCTTGGCTAAAGAAATAAAAGAGGCCAGTTTTTGTCCTTATGGTTAGTTACTTTCTGCACTTCATGTAATTCAGTTCGGTATGCTGTGGCATTTACTAAACCAGCGTCACTTGTGAATACTGATCTAGTGTTTCTTTTTTTTCTTTTCTTTTCTATTCATTAAACATCACGTTCCCCTTGTTCAGGGACCAGTCGTTTTTTTCTCATATAGAACTGTTGAGGTAGTAGGTTCAGTTCACAGAGTAAGCTGAGGAGAATATGAGAGGAAGTGCAAAAAATGGACGTGAGGGGAAGAGAGCTAAATAGAAACCTGGCCAGAGATAGATTAGTTTGGAAGTCAATTTATTAAAACTGTCAAATACATGTCAGCAAGTAAAACTGACGTTAAACTGATGATGATGATGATGATGATGATGATGATGATGATGATGATGATGATGATGATTGTGATCTTCTTTTCCTTCGTTTTCTTCTCCTTTTTCTATTCATTTTCACGATTTCCCTTGAGCAGGGCTCAAACGTTTTTCTAATATTGCACAAGCTCACTCTCCACTTCTTATGGTTCAGCATGTCAACTGTCTCCAAATTCCACCATGTGCGCCCTTGTCTAATTACCTGCTTCCAAGTTTTCCTTGGTCAACTAATATTTCTGCAATCCTGAAAGTACTTCCCCTAAGCTCCTAGGCTTAACATTCACAAACAACATGTATTGGAACAAATACATTGAGGCAATCGTCAAAGCTGCTGTGAGAAAGTTGGGCTCCCTCTACAATGCTAGAAGATTACTCACACTTGAGAGTATCTCTACAAAGCCACTATTCGCCCATGCACGGAGTATTGTTGTCATATCTGGGCTGGTGCATCTGCCACTAGTCTCTAGCTCCTAGGTATGGTTAAAAAAAGAATCATCAACCTAATTGGTCCCGTAATGTTAGCCAAACTTCAACCTCTTTCCCATCGCTGAACTATAGCATCCCTGTGTTTACAAGTATTTTAATGGTAAGTGCTCAGACAATCTCAAAACATCAGTACCTCCTCGACATAAATACCCCCAACAAACCCGACAAGCAGCAAAATCTCACCCCTACACTGTCGAGATCCCAAGATGCCGTAGAGCCTTCTACTCAAATAGCTTCTTCCCTCAAACTGCTAGACTTTGGAATTCCCTCTAGCGTCCCTGTTTCCCTGACCGTACTGACATGCAGGAGTTCAAATATAATGTGAACAGATATATCGCTGCCCACCTCCTACATAGTATCCCTACAAATCTGGTCCAATATAGTAAGCCCTTATGACTTAGTTGCACTGTGCCTTGTTTGAGGTGAAAAAAGTATTTTTTTTAAAATTAGGTCAACCATGCTTCTGCAACTTTTCACATGACTAAACCAGCATAATCGATTCTATTTAGGATAATATAGTGCTTTCAGACCTAATGTGTTGGGTTTGGTCATTGTAGATCCATCATTTGTCATTGTGCTGCACACAATGCCCAGCATCACATGTGCTTGGCACAGCTATTATACCACTCACCCTTGAAGAAAAGAGGGACAGCTTGTAATGTTATCAAAGGCAACAACTGACAAAATTTATGTTTCCGAAGTTAACAAAACATAATTTACTCGTGCGCTTTATAATTTTACTTACAGGGAGACCCAACGCTACCTTGGATTAAATGATAATCCAGAACTGTGTCACACACCCATATATTTATTGTCATCTAAATCAGGGAAATCCCCCATTTTTCAATCAAATCGATTGGGGACCCATTGTGGTGCACGACAAGGGAGCTTTACATGCCTTACGTTGTACTCTACATTGCATTGTAGAGAATTTACTGTTGATTTTATAAAATTATTTTTATGTATAATGGTTTAAATTGTTGTTTAAAATGCAAAAGTCAAGTATCATGGTTCAATTGTGCTCTAAACAGAAACATTCATTTCGAATGCACCTACATCATATCAAAACTTGAGTGTTTTCCACTGACCTCAGGATGCTTCTGAACTAGGAGAGCTATTTTAATCGTCTGGATCACAGCTGTAATCTGGTCTTTTCTTGAGATGTTGTAAGGGGTTTTAAATGGCTGAGGAAGTTTTAGTATTGTTTTTGTTAGTTTTAAAACTAAAAAAACAATAGAAAATAAACAAATAAATAAACTAAATAGACATGAATATACATAAACGATCACACATATATGTATGTATATATATATATATATATGTATATATATGTGCATATATGTATGTACACATATATATATTTATATATAAACTAACAATAGAAACAAAAAAAAAACAAACACTAACCTAGTTTAAAAACAGATCCTTTGTCCGATAAATGCATGCCCATTGGCTGATAGGAAGGGCGCGGTGGATACTAGAAAGCTGATTGGCTTACTAAAATCTCAATAGAAGAGGAGCATATATATATATATATATATATATATATATATATATATATATATATATATATATATATATATATTTATATATATTTAAAGTGATGGTTGTGTAGTTCCAACGAGAGAAAAAATGTATATTTAAAAGAGTGTAGCCATCAACAATTGTGGGTTTTTTTAAAAGGTTTTCATCATATTTTTATTTTAAAATATTTTTATAACGCGTTTCGAGCTTAGGGTGTGCTCTCTTCAGATATTTTCGTAAAAAGTTTTTCTTTAAAATGGGAGTTTGTGGATATGCCTCCGCTGATATTAAATATGTTTTTCATAGTGGTGACTGGTGCGATGCGTGTGTCCAGTGTTTAGACATTCTGTCTCCAGCTGTAAGTGTTTCACTGTGACCGGTCAAAGTTAGTTTCAAAGAGTGTTTTTTAGTCCATATGGTGAAGGTTTTTATGGCTTCTTTAGGGTTCTTTTTTAAAAACTTTCTTTCCCCATGTATAGCATACACTCACACACAATCCCATACGCATACATATATATTCATGTACATGTACACATGCACACGCACAACAATACCTACACTTTAAAAGTCACCACCCTAAAAGCTGCATAAAATCAATTCCCTACACCCTAGCACGTAGAATCTGCACCATAATCACGGACAATAACCTTCGAAAAATCCGACTCAAGGAACTACGAATAGATTTAAGAAAAAGAAAATACCCATCACAACTTATAGACAAAGGGATCCAACTTGCGACAAATATACCAGTAGAAGATTTGAGAACCCCTAAAGAACGAAACAAAGAACAAATCCTAACATACGTCTCCACACACAACACAAACAACCCTGAACTTTTCACAGAGATAACGAAAAACCTCGTCCTACTTAACCAAAACAGCAAACTAAACAATTTCCTTAAAACAACAAAAATAATAAAAAGCAAACGCCAACCCAAAAACCTAAAACGCATTCTTACCTCATCCAAACTCAATCAAGACGCAACAAAAGGAGTCACAAAATGCAACAAACAACGATGTGGAGTCTGCAACATAATATTACAGGGAAACACATACACATTTGCGAACCCCATACAAACATTCAAAATTAAAAAAAACCTAGATTGCACCTCAAAAAACGTGATCTATGTAATAAAATGTCCAGCATGCGATAAATCCTACATAGGCGCTACAAAAAACCTTAGTAATAGAGTAGCCCTACACCGATCCAACATCAAAATCGCGGAAAATAGACACCTACATGTATCACAACATATACACGCATGCAGTGGAGGCAGATTCGAGATAATGCCCATCTTCCAAACTGACAACTACTTCTACTTGCTAACTCAAGAAAAAAATTTCATAACAAAGTTTAACCCCGCCTTAAACGTCTCTCCATAATTATACACATAAATAGGCAAAACACAAAATACACTTACACGCATGCATGCTTGGGTAGGTGTACACCCTCACACACGAAACAACAAAAAAGCACAATAAGGCACACGCAAACTTTCGCGGGTGCGCGCGCCCATACCCAGTACAGTACCATTTCTCTTAACTAAACAAACAACTAGAAATTAAACGTATGTATGTGTGCGTGCGCGCGTGTGTGCGTGTGTATACGTGTATGTGCGTGGGTGTGCACATATGGTTATGTATGCGTGTGTGTGTAATTATATATCATCTGTTATCTATGCTACATCTTGTTTGTATGTATACGTGCACTTATGTTTGGGTGACCGAATCCATGTATGCATATGTGCATGGATTGGAAAGGAAACTTCAACCAATATATGCATAAGGTGGGATGTATGAATATGTGTGTGTGTGTGGGATTGTGAGTGCATGTGCCCATATATATATGGGTGGATGAGTGTATACACATCCGTATGTATGTGTGTGTATGTATGTATATATACATATGTATGCACATGTATGAGTGGGTAAATGTGTTCGTGTGAATATGGATATACGCGTATGTGTGAGCCCCTGCATATGTCTGTGTGTGTGCATGTGTGTGTGTATGTGCCTACATAGTATGTGGATGTTTGTGAGTGTATGTGCACATACATATATGTGTGTACATATATGTGTGTATGTGCGTGTATGTGTGTGTATATATATCTTCTACCTATTATTCTCCATCTTACTTGTGTGTGTGTGTGGGTACGTGTACGTATGTCTGAATGATTAAGCGCATATATACATGCGTGTTTTGGTAGGGGAAAAAAAAAAAAAAAAAAAAAAAAAAAGTGTATATATATATATATATATATATATATATATATATATAAAAATATAAAAATAAAAATAATTGTTAGCGGTGGATGTATGCGAGTACGTGTGTGAGTGTGTGGGTGGGTATGTATATGTGTATATATGTATGCTCCTACACATATTTCTATGTATGTACGTGTGTGTATGTGTGTGTGCCCGTGTGCGTGTGCATGTGTACATGTACATGAATATATATGTATGCGTATGGGATTGTGTGTGAGTGTATGCTATACATGGGGAAAGAAAGTTTTTAAAAAAGAACCCTAAAGAAGCCATAAAAACCTTCACCATATGGACTAAAAAACACTCTTTGAAACTAACTTTGACCGGTCACAGTGAAACACTTACAGCTGGAGACAGAATGTCTAAACACTGAACACACGCATCGCACCAGTCACCACTATGAAAAACATATTTAATATCAGCGGAGGCATATCCACAAACTCCCATTTTAAAGAAAAACTTTTTACGAAAATATCTGAAGAGAGCACACCCTAAGCTCGAAACGCGTTATAAAAATATTTTAAAATAAAAATATGATGAAAACCTTTTAAAAAAACCCACAATTGTTGATGGCTACACTCTTTTAAATATACATTTTTTCTCTCGTTGGAACTACACAACCATCACTTTAAATATAAATAACTACAACGACAGAATGCCAGCAACAAGAAAAAAGTCTCTGGAGGACCTGATGGATTCACAGACAAACCTCTCCATAGAACACAAACATCTCGAGGACGGATTGCAACAACTAAATGAGAAAATGGACAGAATAATCCAGCTCATTTCCAACCAACATGATAAGAAAGAGATACAATTTGAGGAAATCATTAACCAACTCAAAGCACAACAAGAATACCTGGAATACTTTAGAAGACCATACATACAGAATGAAGTACTAAAAACCAAGAAACGGAATCTCCAAAACTGGAACATCCTCCTTAAACAAAGAAAAATGGCTTTTTACCATGCAGTAAAATGCAGTGACACCGCAGCAACATACAAGACATTTCTAACGATGAAGGACCAATTCATTCCATATAAATTCCGGGAAAAAATTACACCACAAGATACAGAGGAACAAGTGAAAATTAAAAAAGCCCTAAGTATTTCAAAACTTCAGGCCGAAATCGACATACGGGAAGACAAAAAAGTACACTCTACGGAGAAGTACACAGAAATTGACAATAAAATATTTAAAAAAATCAAGGAACTCTGCCCCAAGGAAACACACCAACCCCTCTTGGAACTCTGGGATTCTGAATGCAAAAAAGAGGAGGAAAAATCCAGGGAAATCATTGGACGGAAAATAACCTGGCTAAAAAACCTGCCGGAAAAAGAAAAAAACAAACAATCGACAAACACATACAAGGACAACCAGGAACAGAACACTCTTACACGATATCCGCAAACACAGAGATCACATAACAAAGGTAAGAAACGAAACATACACCATACACAAACATATCCACACAACAGATACAACTACACACAAAGAAGCAACCACAATATATTCACATCTTACACAAATTCCCAACAACTGGCCCAGCCAAAACGCACACTAATAACACCTCAAAATTACACAAGAACCCGCACCATTAACAAACACAACACACCGGACAACATACCACACAATACATCTCCACAAAAATACCCACTTATATACAATCCTAAGCAATACAAACCTAACTATTACCACCCAATTCAGCGAACACAATCAAAAGTCCATTCCCACAGACACTACATCGCTAACACAAACAACGAAAAAATACCTTTACTAAACAACCCCTACCAAAACACCCCCACAATGCAACACAACTACCTGAGACATCACATAATTCAAAACACTACCTACAACTCTCACCCCTCATATCCCACACAAAGAAACAAACCCCTAAGGCACCTCCCCCATCAACGGGAACAATCAGAATATCCCATGCAACACCAATCCCAACAAACAGACCTCCCCTACAACAAACCCCGACAACACAACCCTATACAACAATGCATGTATCCTCAACAGCAACACCAATTCCAACTGAAACACAACTATCCAACACAAAAAACATATAACGACAACCCATTCAACCATTTATCACTGAACCCTCACAATATTGTACACGACACTCATTTTACAAGGAGACATCACACCACCCTAAAACACACCACTCCTCGAAACAAGGAAACAAACAACTCCCAGCATTTTTTAGGAAGCCCCCAGGGAACAACAATTCCAGGTTAGAAAAAATTAGACCCAAAATCATCAATTTATCCACATACTCCTTATCAAAGAACGAAATGGAAATACTGAAGCTGGGCCTCAAATTCTGCCCCACCCCTAAAAGCAATATAGCAGAACTAAAAAAGGACCTTAAAGAATTCGAACGGAAATTTAGACTAATAGAAACACTAGATAACAAAGGGGACAAAGATGATTCTTTAGTAAAAAACAAATCAACATATTTCCCTAATAAACAGAACAACACAAAAGAACTAAACAGCTACTTCGAAAATCTCTGGAACCTTAACCTCCAAAAAAAACACAAAACCACAAACAACCTCACACATAAGCAAAAACAAGCACTCGAAAAGATCCGTAATAATAATGACATAATAATAAAAGAAGCAGACAAAGGCAGTGCCGTAGTAATCATGGACAGAACGTATTATGAAACAAAAATTACAGAATTACTGGATGACAAACACTACTATAAACCCATTAGTACCAACATAGATAACACCACCATCTCAAAAATCACAAAACTTTGTACAACACACAACAAAATATTAAAAAAGAAAGAAAAGGACTTCCTCACAAATTTCATTACAAAGACCAACAACTTCTACGGACTGCCTAAAATACACAAATCTGGCACAATAAAACTTGCCATCGATACACAAAACTCAGAATATATTAGCGCTCCAAACCCTAGCGACCTTACATTTAGACCCATTGTAGCAGGACCAGCCTGTCCGACAAGCAGACTTAGCAACTTAATAGACATCTTATTACAACCTTTCACAGATCAAGTTAAGAGCTACATAAGGGACGACATCCATTTTCTCACTACCTTACCACATACAGTAGAAAACGGGACACTATTAGTTACATTTGACGTTAGTAGTTTATATAGTAATATACCCCATGAATTAGGAAAAGAAGCAATACTATTTTGGATCAACAGACACGCACAAACACTACATCCCAGATTCACAAAGCAATTCATTATCGATAGCATAGACATAATTCTAAATAATAATTCCTTCGAATTCAACAATACCAACTACATCCAAACACTAGGTACAGCAATGGGAACGAAAATGGCACCGACTTACGCAACCCTTACATTAGCCTACTTAGAAGAAACCTTATATAAAAAAATAGAACAAAAATTTGGCCACAGCACTAAAATACTGTTTGTAGAATCATGGAAAAGGTACTTAGATGACTGCTTCATCCTATGGAAACCCACATGGGGGGACATCACAGACTTACACACCATACTCCAGAACCTACACCCAAAAATTAAATTCACCATAGAACAAAGCTCTACAGAATTACCTTTCCTAGACATACTGATAAAGATTAAAGACAATAACATTATCACAGACATTTACCGCAAACCTACAGACACCCAACAATACCTACACTTTAAAAGTCACCACCCTAAAAGCTGCATAAAATCAATTCCCTACACCCTAGCACGTAGAATCTGCACCATAATCACGGACAATAACCTTCGAAAAATCCGACTCAAGGAACTACGAATAAATTTAAGAAAAAGAAAATACCCATCACAACTTATAGACAAAGGGATCCAACTTGCGACAAATATACCAGTAGAAGATTTGAGAACCCCTAAAGAACGAAACAAAGAACAAATCCTAACATACGTCTCCACACACAACACAAACAACCCTGAACTTTTCACAGAGATAACGAAAAACCTCGTCCTACTTAACCAAAACAGCAAACTAAACAATTTCCTTAAAACAACAAAAATAATAAAAAGCAAACGCCAACCCAAAAACCTAAAACGCATTCTTACCTCATCCAAACTCAATCAAGACGCAACAAAAGGAGTCACAAAATGCAACAAACAACGATGTGGAGTCTGCAACATAATATTACAGGGAAACACATACACATTTGCGAACCCCATACAAACATTCAAAATTAAAAAAAACCTAGATTGCACCTCAAAAAACGTGATCTATGTAATAAAATGTCCAGCATGCGATAAATCCTACATAGGCGCTACAAAAAACCTTAGTAATAGAGTAGCCCTACACCGATCCAACATCAAAATCGCGGAAAATAGACACCTACATGTATCACAACATATACACGCATGCAGTGGAGGCAGATTCGAGATAATGCCCATCTTCCAAACTGACAACTACTTCTACTTGCTAACTCAAGAAAAAAATTTCATAACAAAGTTTAACCCCGCCTTAAACGTCTCTCCATAATTATACACATAAATAGGCAAAACACAAAATACACTTACACGCATGCATGCTTGGGTAGGTGTACACCCTCACACACGAAACAACAAAAAAGCACAATAAGGCACACGCAAACTTTCGCGGGTGCGCGCGCCCATACCCAGTACAGTACCATTTCTCTTAACTAAACAAACAACTAGAAATTAAACGTATGTATGTGTGCGTGCGCGCGTGTGTGCGTGTGTATACGTGTATGTGCGTGGGTGTGCACATATGGTTATGTATGCGTGTGTGTGTAATTATATATCATCTGTTATCTATGCTACATCTTGTTTGTATGTATACGTGCACTTATGTTTGGGTGACCGAATCCATGTATGCATATGTGCATGGATTGGAAAGGAAACTTCAACCAATATATGCATAAGGTGGGATGTATGAATATGTGTGTGTGTGTGGGATTGTGAGTGCATGTGCCCATATATATATGGGTGGATGAGTGTATACACATCCGTATGTATGTGTGTGTATGTATGTATATATACATATGTATGCACATGTATGAGTGGGTAAATGTGTTCGTGTGAATATGGATATACGCGTATGTGTGAGCCCCTGCATATGTCTGTGTGTGTGCATGTGTGTGTGTATGTGCCTACATAGTATGTGGATGTTTGTGAGTGTATGTGCACATACATATATGTGTGTACATATATGTGTGTATGTGCGTGTATGTGTGTGTATATATATCTTCTACCTATTATTCTCCATCTTACTTGTGTGTGTGTGTGGGTACGTGTACGTATGTCTGAATGATTAAGCGCATATATACATGCGTGTTTTGGTAGGGGAAAAAAAAAAAAAAAAAAAAAAAAAAAAAAAGTGTATATATATATATATATATATATATATATATATAAAAAAATATAAAAATAAAAATAATTGTTAGCGGTGGATGTATGCGAGTACGTGTGTGAGTGTGTGGGTGGGTATGTATATGTGTATATATGTATGCTCCTACACATATTTCTATGTATGTACGTGTGTGTATGTGTGTGTGCCCGTGTGCGTGTGCATGTGTACATGTACATGAATATATATGTATGCGTATGGGATTGTGTGTGAGTGTATGCTATACATGGGGAAAGAAAGTTTTTAAAAAAGAACCCTAAAGAAGCCATAAAAACCTTCACCATATGGACTAAAAAACACTCTTTGAAACTAACTTTGACCGGTCACAGTGAAACACTTACAGCTGGAGACAGAATGTCTAAACACTGAACACACGCATCGCACCAGTCACCACTATGAAAAACATATTTAATATCAGCGGAGGCATATCCACAAACTCCCATTTTAAAGAAAAACTTTTTACGAAAATATCTGAAGAGAGCACACCCTAAGCTCGAAACGCGTTATAAAAATATTTTAAAATAAAAATATGATGAAAACCTTTTAAAAAAACCCACAATTGTTGATGGCTACACTCTTTTAAATATACATTTTTTCTCTCGTTGGAACTACACAACCATCACTTTAAATATAAATAACTACAACGACAGAATGCCAGCAACAAGAAAAAAGTCTCTGGAGGACCTGATGGATTCACAGACAAACCTCTCCATAGAACACAAACATCTCGAGGACGGATTGCAACAACTAAATGAGAAAATGGACAGAATAATCCAGCTCATTTCCAACCAACATGATAAGAAAGAGATACAATTTGAGGAAATCATTAACCAACTCAAAGCACAACAAGAATACCTGGAATACTTTAGAAGACCATACATACAGAATGAAGTACTAAAAACCAAGAAACGGAATCTCCAAAACTGGAACATCCTCCTTAAACAAAGAAAAATGGCTTTTTACCATGCAGTAAAATGCAGTGACACCGCAGCAACATACAAGACATTTCTAACGATGAAGGACCAATTCATTCCATATAAATTCCGGGAAAAAATTACACCACAAGATACAGAGGAACAAGTGAAAATTAAAAAAGCCCTAAGTATTTCAAAACTTCAGGCCGAAATCGACATACGGGAAGACAAAAAAGTACACTCTACGGAGAAGTACACAGAAATTGACAATAAAATATTTAAAAAAATCAAGGAACTCTGCCCCAAGGAAACACACCAACCCCTCTTGGAACTCTGGGATTCTGAATGCAAAAAAGAGGAGGAAAAATCCAGGGAAATCATTGGACGGAAAATAACCTGGCTAAAAAACCTGCCGGAAAAAGAAAAAAACAAACAATCGACAAACACATACAAGGACAACCAGGAACAGAACACTCTTACACGATATCCGCAAACACAGAGATCACATAACAAAGGTAAGAAACGAAACATACACCATACACAAACATATCCACACAACAGATACAACTACACACAAAGAAGCAACCACAATATATTCACATCTTACACAAATTCCCAACAACTGGCCCAGCCAAAACGCACACTAATAACACCTCAAAATTACACAAGAACCCGCACCATTAACAAACACAACACACCGGACAACATACCACACAATACATCTCCACAAAAATACCCACTTATATACAATCCTAAGCAATACAAACCTAACTATTACCACCCAATTCAGCGAACACAATCAAAAGTCCATTCCCACAGACACTACATCGCTAACACAAACAACGAAAAAATACCTTTACTAAACAACCCCTACCAAAACACCCCCACAATGCAACACAACTACCTGAGACATCACATAATTCAAAACACTACCTACAACTCTCACCCCTCATATCCCACACAAAGAAACAAACCCCTAAGGCACCTCCCCCATCAACGGGAACAATCAGAATATCCCATGCAACACCAATCCCAACAAACAGACCTCCCCTACAACAAACCCCGACAACACAACCCTATACAACAATGCATGTATCCTCAACAGCAACACCAATTCCAACTGAAACACAACTATCCAACACAAAAAACATATAACGACAACCCATTCAACCATTTATCACTGAACCCTCACAATATTGTACACGACACTCATTTTACAAGGAGACATCACACCACCCTAAAACACACCACTCCTCGAAACAAGGAAACAAACAACTCCCAGCATTTTTTAGGAAGCCCCCAGGGAACAACAATTCCAGGTTAGAAAAAATTAGACCCAAAATCATCAATTTATCCACATACTCCTTATCAAAGAACGAAATGGAAATACTGAAGCTGGGCCTCAAATTCTGCCCCACCCCTAAAAGCAATATAGCAGAACTAAAAAAGGACCTTAAAGAATTCGAACGGAAATTTAGACTAATAGAAACACTAGATAACAAAGGGGACAAAGATGATTCTTTAGTAAAAAACAAATCAACATATTTCCCTAATAAACAGAACAACACAAAAGAACTAAACAGCTACTTCGAAAATCTCTGGAACCTTAACCTCCAAAAAAAACACAAAACCACAAACAACCTCACACATAAGCAAAAACAAGCACTCGAAAAGATCCGTAATAATAATGACATAATAATAAAAGAAGCAGACAAAGGCAGTGCCGTAGTAATCATGGACAGAACGTATTATGAAACAAAAATTACAGAATTACTGGATGACAAACACTACTATAAACCCATTAGTACCAACATAGATAACACCACCATCTCAAAAATCACAAAACTTTGTACAACACACAACAAAATATTAAAAAAGAAAGAAAAGGACTTCCTCACAAATTTCATTACAAAGACCAACAACTTCTACGGACTGCCTAAAATACACAAATCTGGCACAATAAAACTTGCCATCGATACACAAAACTCAGAATATATTAGCGCTCCAAACCCTAGCGACCTTACATTTAGACCCATTGTAGCAGGACCAGCCTGTCCGACAAGCAGACTTAGCAACTTAATAGACATCTTATTACAACCTTTCACAGATCAAGTTAAGAGCTACATAAGGGACGACATCCATTTTCTCACTACCTTACCACATACAGTAGAAAACGGGACACTATTAGTTACATTTGACGTTAGTAGTTTATATAGTAATATACCCCATGAATTAGGAAAAGAAGCAATACTATTTTGGATCAACAGACACGCACAAACACTACATCCCAGATT
>NC_136495.1:78029447-78211947 GCF_053919585.1 Euprymna scolopes
CTAACTTAACTTAATGTGCCTACATTAAAGACGACTTTCCATGTGGTAAGGACATCTCTAGAGAAGATCCTAATTTACCTTGCATGTGCTTCTGGTTTGCACTTGCTCACACTACTGCGTTTATATTTGCACTCTATCGCCCCCACAACAGTGGAATTACTATCTTTAATAGTATATCTGAGAAAATTGACCATGTCCTCTCTGCATACCCCTCAGCTAACATTCATATTTGTGGGGACTTCAATGTTCACAACGTGGAATGGTTAACCCACTCAAACAATATTGATAATGAGGGGAGGTTCTGTCACGATTTCTCCATTGCTCATGACCTCACTCAGACTGTATAAGAAACCAACTGTGTTCCCGACACTGACGGTTAGTATGCAAGTCTCCTAGACCTCTTTAACTTGCCCTGAGCAATTCTCATCTTCGATTCAGTCTCCACTGGGATATTCCGACCAATCTGTTGTACCAGTTAAGATATAAACAAAATGTAATAGGTCCTCAGACATACCTCTATCGTACAGTGTATTGATACTCTATGGCTGACTAGGATAGCTACCGTACATTTATACCAGACCTACCTCTGCATGCCATTTTTAAAAAGGATGTGTCCTCTATAGTGTCAGACCTGACGGAATGGTTAACTGTAGATATAGATAGTTTCATACTCTCAAAAAAGTTCCAGCAAAAACCTAACAGCCAGCCATGGTTCTCTTCAGAATGTGCTGCTGTCATTGCGCACAGAAATCACTTTTTCCATTGCTTCCAACGTAATAGATGTATTGAAACTAAAGCCGCTTTCAGGACTACCAGCAACCACTGTAAAAAAGTAATAAAGAAGGCGAGAGAGTTGTATGGTCAGTCCGTCAAGTCCAAGGTAGCTGAGCAGTGGCTCGGTTCCCACCAGTTTGGCAAATAGCAAACAGAATCCACAACAGAAGTGTGAGCTCTATTCCAACTATCATCAATAGACTTGAGTTAATCTCGTCAGCATCAGACAAAGCTAAACTCTTTGCCAAGAAATTTGCAACTAATTCTACCCTTTACGATCAAGGCCGCCAACCCCCGGTATTCCCTTGTATGTCAGAAAACATGCTATGTGACATACAAATATATGTACGCGATATTGCCAAGCTAATCAAAAAAAAGCAACTGGCCCTGACAGCATTGCAATTATAGTGCTCAAAAGGATTCAACCGGAACTAGCACCCATACTTACAAAGTTATTTAAGTGTTGTCTTAAGGAGAAATGCTTCCCAACACCTTGAAAAACTTCATCAGTATGCCCTGTATTTAAGAATTCAGGTGATCGCTCGTCTCTCTCTTAGTACAGACCAATAAGTCGCCTATGTAGCAGGAGTAAATTGCTGGAATCTGTGTTAAATAAAGAAGTAGTCAACCATCTCAGCAAAAATAACCTTCTTAGTGACATGCAATATGCTTTCTGTTCTGCTAGATCTACAGCAGACGTGCTTACAGTTATACCTCATAGGATTGGTGAATCCCTCGACCGAGGTTTCCTCTCTAGGGCAATTGGTCTTGACATATCAAAGGCCTTTTATAAGGTATGGCATAAAGGTCTACTCACAAGATCTCCAGTCATGGTATAGCTGGAAATATCTTCTCAATTATTAAATCATTTCTCTCTGATAGGTTCTTAAGAGTAGTGGTTGATGGGCAGAAATCAGCTCTCGGTATTAATGCTAAAGCCCCTCAGTGGTGTATCTTGGGTCCAACTCTCTTCCTGATCTACATCAATGATTTTCCAAACCACATCCTTGGATCATTTGTAGACATTTATGCTGACGACACTACCCTCTATGGTAGCACTTCGAAGGCCGTAAACAACCAAGTTCTCTCTGACTCTCTCTCCTCTGATCTTGAGCACGTGGTACAATGGGGAAATAGTGGCTGGTTACTTCTAATGCATCTAAAACCAAGCTTCTATCTTTACATCATCAACGCTCTGTTGCCCAGCTGCCATCAATCGAAATGAATGGCTCTCGTCTTGGGGAGGCTCCATGTTTTGACAAGCTTCTGAGCTTGACCTTGACTCCCGATCGGAAATGGAACACATATATCAAATTCATTGCCAAAGTCGCTGGAAAAATGGTGGAATCTTTCTACCGCTCCAGTAGATATCTTACTCCTAATGCAATTCTCAACCTATATAAAAGCTAGGTTCGGCCAACGATGGAGTACTATTGCCACATCTGGGCAGGAGCTGCTAGAAGCAGCTTATCCTGCCTTGACAGAGTTCAAAATAGACTTTGTTGCTTAGTGGGGGGATGCCCTTTTCTCTTCCCTTTAACCTCTTTCCCACAGAAGAGCCGTTGCGAGTCTGTCTCTGCTTTGTCATTATTTTCATGGCAAGTGCTCATCTGAACTTCAATTTATGGTCCCCTCTCGCCAGACTTTCACGAAAAAGACTCGTCTAGCCAGAACCACTATCAACAATTTCTCACATTCTTTATCTGTGCCTACCCCTAAACGTAGATTCCATGAACAGGGCTTCTTTCTTAAAACTGCTCGCCTGTGGAACGTTTGCCTGCTTTCCAGCTGACTACAGTCTGATTATCTTCAAGTCCAACGTAAACAATTTCCTATTGAACCGTCCCTCTAAGTAATCCAAGTTATAAAATTCCCACTAATGTTTACTATGCTAAAATCACAATGACTAATGTATACCCATTAACTCTTCCTCGAGTGGCCGCTGGGTCTTGAGTGACTCCCATGTAAAAAAAAGAATCTAATTTCCAACAATTTAAAGTTTATTTTTCTTATAATTTGTTTCTCTAGATTTATGATTAGTCATGCTGTACTTTAGGAAAAAAACATGGTAATCTAATGTCATGATGCAGTAAACCCTCAACTTTCGTATTCAGCTATTCAATACCTAACATTATTGAACTTTAGGGCTAGCAATGTTTCATCACCATTTCAAATTTCTTCAGTTTTAAGTTTGGTATCGAATCATGACAATCCCAACACAATTGATTCAAAAATGGCGGCTTGACAACCTACTCACGTCTTGAATGCCATTTTTATAGACTAGATTGCACCTGTTGCTTTCAAAACCTGACTTGATTTCGTATCTAACCGATCGTAGAAGAAGCGGCAAGTAAATATAACTACACACCTGGTATGTATGGACGAAATAAAGTGTTCTCATCTTGAGTGTTATTTTTTTTTTCACGACATTTCTGCCAATGAAACCTCCGATCTTTTCCAGGTATATCTGGTTGAACTCAGGGATCTTTCTGTCAAACTTGGGAACCTGTGACAGTATTTCAAATAAAACCCTTTATTTAATCTATGGTGGTAGCATGCTCTCGTTTCATCAGTCATAACTGGGTAGAAGTCCTAAGTAATTTGCAATTGTATTTCTGAGTGTCACCTACACTGAAGATTGAACCTTCAACCTCCAGAAGAGTGTAACTTACAAATGAATTTTTCAAGTACTTTATCCATTACGCTACAGGTTCAAATCTTCTAGAATTTAATATCGATTCTCTGTGAAACACGCAGCACCATTTCGCAATGCTATCAATGTAAAAATACTCTTGTGGTGTATAGTATGTAGTCTTTATTTTTGCTTGTAGTTTAAAATAAATAAATCTTTATTATTTTATTATTACAAGCGGAAGATTTTGTTTTAAATAAAATCAAATAAAAAAGACAATTGTTTTTGGCAACGGAAAATCGAGACAATTTTTACGATTTCCGTTTCTGATGTCGATTAATCGTCTCAACAAACGAAAAAATATTTAATTTCAAGTAAAACAAATGGTACCTACGTAATTATCAAGTCTCAAATAGTAACATATCCAAAAATTACGGAAAATAATAAAGTAAAAAAATTATTATTAATGAAAAAATATTTTTGATAAAGTTGATATGGGGAATACATTTTGTCAGACATTTTGAATTACGTTCGTCACGTGATGTAATTTAATTATCGCCCCTACCAACCTATCTCATTTTTAGTAAGCGTAATATGGTGATTCCACTTCCTTTCACAAATTTCTTTTTTCATTAATAATTATTTTTACTCGTTATCATTTTTCATAATTTTTGTGTATGTTATTATTTGAAACCTGACAATTACGTAGATACCATTTGTTTCGCCTGGAATTCATTTTTTTTTGTTTATATAATATAGAAGCGCCGAGAATTCGGATATAAGCAACTTCGGATATTCTAACTAGAATTTATTATCGATTTTCTGTGGAGCACGCGACACCATTTTGAAATTTTGTCAAACATTCTGACACAGATAATTTCAGTGATAACAACTGGGTTTGTTTTATTCAGCTGCTTTATTTTTTCTTATGCCTATTCTTTTATCTAAATGTTGGTTCCGTTTTTCAATATTTTATGTTGCAAAAAAATGGTTACTGAATCATTATATCGATGTTTAAGTAGATACATTGTCACACAAATCATTTTTTAGTCAGTTACGTAGGAAAAGGGTAATAAATGGGAATAAGGTAAGGGATAACAATAAGGTAATATATGGGAATAAGGTAGTATCCACAGAATGTGTAAATATAGATAGGAATGATATAATAATCAGAGAGATCACGACAAAAGTAATACACTCTTGTGTCTTTTGATGTTGATATTTCATTTTAGTTATGAAACGTTGTCAGGAAACATGCAATTAACTTATTATCTTGTTTCTGTCTATACATGCACACGAAGAAAAGTTTATTTAGCAAATAATTAAGTTTCGGCTGAAACCATCGAAAAAGATCGCTAAAAATAGTACTGATTTTCTCCAAAATGATGTCATGGACACCAACCGAGAGACGATTACCCCTACTCTCATTTATTTTGCGGTGCTCTGACTAAAAATATTATAAATAAATGTTGATTCGCTTTAGTTTGCAAACTTATTTTAATCCCTAAATAGGTTGAAAATAGCATTTTTGTTGATCTGTCACATTTCGGTTTGAAATAGTATTTTTAGCCCCAACGTCCTGGTCGTATTTGAGATACCTGTTTATATTTATTAACAATCTATGCATTTCTTTTGACCACCTTATTATTAACCTCCCGTAGAATGCAATATCTGCGGCTGCTTTCCAGCTGGTCGTTTTCAAATCTAACGTAAAATGTTCTTGTTGAACTGTCATCTTATATAATTAAACCCTACACAAGTTCCAACGTTACTGATCGCCACAGTGTTGTCTTACCGCTTACCTGACACTCCTTAACCCTTATCCTTGAGTGGCCTACGGGCCTTGATGAGCAGTGAATCCCACCTCCCAAGTAAAATAAATCACTCACAACCACCAGCCTAGGAGCTCTAGTCCATTGATCAAACTGACGTGTTTTCATAGGTTTATTACGTGTTTTCATAGGTTTATTACGTGTTTTCAAAGGTTTATTACGTGTTTTCATAGGTTTATTACGTGTTTTCATAGGTTTATTACGTGTTTTCAAAGGTTTATTACGTGTTTTCAAAGGTTTATTACGTGTTTTCAAAGGTTTATTACGTGTTTTTATAGGTTTATTACGTGTTTTTATAGGTTTATTACGTGTTTTCAAAGGTTTATTACGTGTTTTCAAAGGTTTATTACGTGTTTTCAAAGGTTTATTACGTGTTTTCATAGGTTTATTACGTGTTTTCAAAGGTTTATTACGTGTTTTCAAAGGTTTATTACGTGTTTTTATAGGTTTATTGCGTGTTTTCAAAGGTTTATTACGTGTTTTCATAGGTTTATTACGTGTTTTCAAAGGTTTATTACGTGTTTTCATAGGTTTATTACGTGTTTTCATAGGTTTATTACGTGTTTTCAAAGGTTTATTACGTGTTTTCATAGGTTTATTACGTGTTTTCAAAGGTTTATTACGTGTTTTCATAGGTTTATTACGTGTTTTCATAGGTTTATTACGTGTTTTCAAAGGTTTATTACGTGTTTTCATAGGTTTATTACGTGTTTTCATAGGTTTATTACGTGTTTTCATAGGTTTATTACGCTCTCATGAAAAAAATTACAACAAATAACTTTAACCAAACCCAAGCAAATTTAATATTCGTTCGACTCGTATAATTTTTGAGGTGGGGCCATTTTAAGTGTTTGTTTTCTAGATTATTTGTTGTTAGTTCAGAGGCGTACAAAAATCCAAATGAATGACGTTTCTTTACTTGATATCATGATCCGATCCAGCGTTTTTTTTTTCAATCCTGCCTTATGGATCAATTAATGTGACTAGGCTATCTCCAGTCTCTAAATGCAGGGGCTAACCCTAAGTCCCTGTGGCTACATTCATCTAATGATGAACCCTTCAAAATATAACCAGACACTTAATTGTTACTAGAACTACCGCTCTGATGGCCAGAGTGCCCAAAACACGCACAACCTTAAGTCTGTGTGGCAATATCTTTAACTCGTAGGTTGGCTATTCATTGTCAGTTCTTGTTGCTGAGTTCTTCCTTCACAGGTGTACTGATCAGCAGTTGCAGCTTTGTGTCAGGTTCAGATCTGAAATCAACTGCATTTCAATACGACAGGCAATCAACAATTAGGGATATCTCAGAGATCATTTTCTGATAAACGGGAATAATTATTCATTAAATATTTTAGGGTACACTTTGTCTAAAGGAAAGTTAAATTCTTCAGGTTCTTAATGGTTTCAAGATGCAGGATTTTTTTCAACTTAGATTCGTTCAGACAACTTCTCAGTAGGATGATGGAAAAAAGAGCTTTTCCATTTAGCTCTTTTAGGAGATTATTCAGCACTGGGCTGAAGCCCATAGCCGAGGTGTACTCTTCGACGACCAGCAAGCAAGTCATTCAAAAACAAGTCTGTCAAAAACAAACGGTTTTATCAATTTCTCATTTCCCCTTCTCTCTAGGCTAGATTACAATGTCTTCCTCTGTCGTTTGGACTTTACTATTTCTCTATTTTTTCTCCTTCCCTCTCTTCTCCTTTGTTCTAAAGAAATTTTATTATCATAACAAACCTCCCTGTAAGGTGGGTTCTTGTCTTGATACAAGCTACATGGTTTACTGTGACATCTCTATTATGTAAAGCCAGATCCCATGGCGTCAAATGTTCACTTTACCTCGTTGAGAAATTGCTTTTTTTCATACAATATAGCATATTTTCAATAAGGTATCATTTCCTTGAAATCTGGGCTCTCTTAAACCTCGTGTCAAGCACCACATCAAATTCCTAGCGCGTAAGCAAGATAATTTGATATTGCCCGGAATGTGGAACAACGTTACTGTTTTTACAACTGTAAAATCGAAAAGTAAATAAAGAATAATGCAAAATTTGACCGATTGCTGGCAATTATTAATTGTATTTTTGTTTAATTTTCAATTTTTCAGTCGCTCAAACATATGAAATCGAATCTCTACATCAAGTAAAGCAACGACGATCATTTTGATTATTTTATAAACTTCCGAGAAAAAAAAACCCTTTAAAATAGCATTTTCATCGTTAAACGCACTGTTTGAATGGATGCGTCTTAAGAATATTCGTGTTTACTTTTAGCTCGCAATGCCTTCAACAAATTGAGAAACTTATTTTTTTATTGTCTGTCCTCGGTGACCCTGGCTGTATTCGTTGTTGACTCGGTTGTCTTCTCTTGATAACGGCGCACCTGTCTCATTGAACAGGTCAGTCTCTAAAAGAAGAAACCAACAAAATAATTTCCCCCCCCTCTCTCTCTCTCTCTCTCTCTCTCTCTCTCTCTCTCTCTCTCTGTCTTATCGCTTCAACTTCTTATATTGATCGTCACGAGTATTGACAGATTAATTTGCAGAGAAATTCAAGCTGATTCCTTTAGTGGGCGGATTTCTGAACGCAGCTGGAAGCAAAGGAGGGAGGAGCCCTCGCTAAACAAATAACTTGTTATTAATAAAAAAATCTATTAGTACTTGGTGACTTTCATCCGTGAATTATTTCCAACAGACTTGTTAATTGGATCGGAATCTGCAGCTTAGACGAATGGGATTTTTTTTTACCTTATTTTATACTTACAAATATTTGTTTCCTGATCAAATGCAGACTTAAAATCTCTATCTCAACTATTATATAAAAGGAACTTTGTCTGTGTGTCTAAGTTCGTTTCCTATTAACTCGAAAATGAGTGTGCTGATTTTTTAAAATTTTCCACGAAGGCATTTTGTGTAATTGGGAGTGTTCTTAGATAGGTTTTGTATCGGAATGTCTTCGACAAGTATCGATAATCGATAATCGAAATAATCTGATGAAAGAAAGAACAGGCGATTCTGACCAAAGATAACACCGCACGCAGCCTGTTCTGCCAAGTGCATTTGAGAAGTTTTATTACCGCACGATTATCTAATTAAAGCACAGTTTTATTTTTTATGAAAATCGCCCCAGACAAGGCATGAAGGTACTTGATATAAGGAGCCAAGAAAAACAATTACTACTTCAAGGTAAAAATCTAACCAACGATAAATTTTAGACAGTTCTGAATTTGTTTAGATCAGGATTGATTATGTGTATTATTTGTATTATTTTAACTGCTGTTCTCATCTTGAGTGCTATTTGCACAACGTTTTGATCGATGTAACCTCTGACTTTCTTCGAGTGTATCTTATCGAACTCGGAGATTTTTTTGTCGAACTTAGGTGTAAGTAGGTTGTAAAGTTACAAGTTATAATCTTCTGAATGCTGAATGTTCGATCGTCAATCAATGTTCTATAATTGCGAATTGCTTCTGATTTTTATCCAGTCATGGCGGAACGAGAGTATGCTATACTTATGGATTAAATAAAGGGTACCGTTCGAAATTTTGTGCCGATTTCCGAGTTTGACAGAAAAATTCCCGAGGTTGACAATATACATCTGAAGAAGATCGAAGGTTACATCGACTGAAACGTTGAGAAAATGACAGTCCAGATCACAACAGTAATATGAAGAATCTAAATAATGTGTGTGTTTGACAGTTAAGAAATTGATTACCAAACTAACCCAGTCTTTATGTCTTTTTTTCCGCAGGTCGATTTTTATCACTTCCTCATATGTGTTCCTTAGCGAACTGAACCTGTTATCTCAACTACATCTACTAACCCGAGGACTCTCATGAATTCCTTCAACATCGATGTCTCTTGTTCTGTGAACATCTTTCTATATTTTTCAGATTTATTCTTCTTGTAAGGTCATATGAACTTAGTGTGCTTTAAATACTAGCATTACACATTATCATATCACTTTCATATTATTTCTCGCCATGCAACACATATCCTCAACCCTTATTGGTCAGGCTTCATTTCCATTCATTATTACAGTGTGTACACGTGTCTGAAAACTCTTTCCTTGATCGACAATGTTAACACTCTTATGGTTAGCAATGACAGTAGTTCCCCGAACTTCATCCACAAGCATCTGTTCCACTCTATGCTTTAATTATATCACCAAGGTAACAAAATATTTTCGCAACCTCTATAACTTCGCCACTCAAAATATACTTGCTCCACATCTGAGATCTCATCCGTCTGCATTGTCTTACACTTTTTCATACAAACTGGTTATCATCTCTCAACCTACCAGTAATTCCACTGCACTTCTTGTGTACCTGAGGCTTACATGTTCTATTGAATGACACCCTAGCTGATACCTGAAAATAGCAGCGAGTACCCGTGCGAGGGCAAAAAAAAGCTGCTGTTACCAGGCTCGAACCTGTAACGCTAAGAGGAAAAGGAGGTAAAAAAAGGAAACGCTTTAGTCGTTGCGCCCACCACGACTTACTAGGTTGCGGGCATTCAAAATAAGGTTAGTTATTGCAAGATGTATGATGACTTTGCAAAAATATCGACGAAAAAACTGACCCCTCCTTGCAAAGAACAGTTTAGTTGACCAGCACAGAATTAATGTTTTTGGCCAATTTTTGGATATTTGTTGTCTTTTTAACGATATCGATTTTCTTAGTGTTCGTCACGTGTATTAAAAGTTTTTGGCAGACACACACACACACACATAACACACACATTTTACCTTTAATATTATAGACTAACGGGGGTACCCAGCGTTGTCCGGTATGGAGAGGTGGTACAGTTCCGTCTGCCTGCTTCCCACCTGACTACAACTTGGACGTCTTCAAGTCCAACGTTAACAAATTCCTAATGAACCGCCCCCTTAAGTAAACACTTCATTAAATCTTCACACTAACGTACTGTACTTGCAATAACCCTTATCCCTGAGTGGCTTCCGGGCCTTGATAAGTGATGATCACCGTGTAAAAAAAAAGTCAGGATATTGAGCAAAGGTCGGGCGTAAAAGAGGGCATGGCTACCCGATGGAAAAATAAGGAATAAGACGAAGGAAAAAAAATCACATGCATAATCCTGTTTAAATGCTAAAAACTTTTTTATAAAAATCGGAAAAGCAAACAAAAAAAAAAAAACAATAGTCCGTTACATGGGCACGAACGTGAAGGGAAAAATACAACACAAAAATAGTATAAATAACCCTGTTTAAATGTTAAAACTTTTTTTTAAATAATCGGAAAAAACAAAAACAAACACAAAACAAAAAAGAAACAATCCGTTACGTGGACGCGAACGTGTAACCGGAAGCTTATGGCGTGGCCTCGATATCCACTGATTCACTATGCCGTCAGCGAACTAACGTCGTTTATTTTTTGTATTTAAATCAATTCAAGAAAGAACGCTATACACGCATACGTGTTTGGCTATCTCCCTCGTTGAAAACATCTATTTCTACCGGAAATAATTTACTGTTTTTTCCAATTCTCACATATTATCCGACCGAGACAACACTCTCTCAGACGGTACCGGTTTCGACCCAATCCGATGCCGCTGAGAAAAGTGTTTGGGAGACATACACACATATTTTGCCTTCTATATATTAGACTAGCGGGGGGGGTACCCGGCGTTGCCCGAGTGTTTGGAGGTATATGTGGTCGGTCGGGGGTGGGGGTGTTAATGAAAACATAATAATAAGCGAAGTAAAAAAAAATAAATAAAAAGGAAAACAAAAAAACGAACGTTAAAACTTATTGGTCGGTGGGTGGGGGTTAATCAAGACATCGAAAAAAACACAAAAACTAATGTAAAGCAAACGAACGATGTTAAATGTAAAAATCGAAAAACAAAAACAAAAAAGAAAACAGAAAAACGGACGTTAAAACTGCTTTAAAAAATCTGAAAAATACCCCCCCCCCAAAAAAAACACGTGAAAATGGCTTCAATAAGCCTATTTCGATATTAAAATTTAAAAGATTGGGTGTTTTCGGGTGTGTGTGGTCGGTCGGGAGTGGGCAGTGTTAATGAAAACCTAAGAATTAGCGAAGTAAAAAAAAACAACAGAAAAACGAACGTTATGTGAAAAATGGCTTACATAACCCTGCTTCAATATTAAAATTTTAAAAATTGAAAAAAAAACCCATCTCACACCACGATTCGAACCCAAAACGTTTAGTTAATGACCCAACGCTCTAACCAACTGAGCTAACACGACGTACATGAAATTGAGTTAGTTCTTCAAATATTTAAACTAAATCAGGTTATGACATCGTCTAACGCATGCGTAGAACCGATCTCGTCATGAGAGGATGGTTTTTGCTGACCCCCCTGTAGAAAAGTGCTGATTTCAGGGTGAAAAAATTTACGTTTTTGGCCAATTTTTCGATATTTGTCTGGCGAAGGATGGGGCTTTCATATGATATCAAGTTTGTTCATTTTTGTTCCACCTGTTGAAAGTTTTTAGCAGACATACAAACATACATACATACATACATTTTCGCTTTTATATATATAGACTATCGGGGAGGGTACCCGGCGTTGCCCGAGTGTTTGTAGGTGTGTGTGGTCGACCGGGGGTGGGGGGTGCTAATCAAAACCTAAGAATAAGTGAAGTAAAAAAAGAAAACAGAAAAACGAACGTTAAAACTTATCGGAAAAATAAAGCGGGGGTACCCGGTCGGTGGTGGGTGGGGGATAATCAAAACAAAAAACGCAAAAAAAACTAACGTAAGGCAAACGAACGATCTTAAATGTAAAAATCGGAAAAACAAAAACAAAAAAGAAAACAGAAAAACGAACGCTAAAACTGCTTTAAAAAATCTGAAAAAAAACATGTGAAAAATATTTAAACTAAATCAGGTCATGAGGTCATCTGACACATGCGTAGAACCGATCTCATCATGAGAGGATGGTTTTTGCTGACCCCCTCCTTGTAGAAAAGTGCTGATTTCAGGGTGATATGATACCAAGTTTGTTAATTTTTGTTCTGTCTGTCGAAAGTTTTTAGCAGACCTATAAACACACATACATACATACATACATTTTTTGGTAAGTAGTTAGGATCGAACCCGATGCCTTGGGGCGAAGGTGGAAAAGAAAGTGTGCAAAAAACCTGACACGTTACCCGCTCGCCCAAGAAAGTGCAACTGAAACACGTTTTAATTTATCATTTAAATACTAAAAACAGAATTGACACGTGCCCGCAATAAAAGTTAACTCTGCTACTTCTATTTGACTTCATTAATGAGGTCAAATAGAAGTAGCAGAGTTAACTTTTATTGCGGGCACGTGTCAATTCTGTTTATATGTATATGAAAGGGATGCCAGGTATTTTACTAATATATATTCTCGCCTATTTCATTCACTCCCTGGCAACGCTGGGTGTTTTGCTAGTATATATCTCAATCTCATTAAATCCTGGGTGACGCAAGGTATTCTGTTAGTATATATTTCAATCAATCTAATTCAATCCCAGGGAACGCCAAGTATTCTGGTAGTATATATTTGCATCTATCTCATTATATCCTAGGCGACCGTGTATTCTGCTTGCATACATTTGCATACATCTAATCGAATCCAGGATGACTCCTGGTAATCTGTAAGTATATATGTGGACGTATCTCGTTAAATCCCATAATTCTTGGATTGTTACAAATTTCGACAATTTAACCCACATTATCGCTCATCTGTCTAAAATAATAACTTTGAGACATTGTCTTGGCTGGTTTTTCATTACAAACACATCATCCAAATAACTCACATTTCATCATTTTTTATAATTTTTGGATATGTTACTAATTTCAACAACCATGTCACATGATTTAACTTACATTATCGCCGCCACTCTTACTAAAATAAAAACTTTGTTACATAGGCTATGGTATATTGCTAATTTCGACTATCACTTTTCATGAGTAAATCCACATTATCGCCCCCTTCTATCACTAAAATAATAAGTTTTAGACATTGTATGGCTGGATATTTCATTACAAACCCACCAAACAAGTAACTCACATTATATGATTTTTCATAATTCTTGGATATGTTACTAATTTCGACAATTATTTTTAATGAAGTAACCAAAATAATCACGACCGCTTACTAAAATAATGACTTCTATACATTGTCTAGTCTGTCTATTTCATTATGAATACACCAATCAAATAACTCACATTTCATCATTTTTCATAATTTTTGGATATGTTGCTAATTTCAAACGTCATTTTTTCTGAGTTCAATCACATAATCCCTCTCCTCTCACTAAAATAATACCTTTGAAACATTTTTGGGCTGTTTATTTCATTAGAAACACATCAATAAAATACCTCACATTTCATCATTTTTTATAATTCTTGGATATGTTATGAATTTCGACAATCAAATTTAATGAGTGCGCACATCTAATGGCCCAATTCTTACTAAAATCATAAATTTGCTACATTGACTGGGCTGTTTATTTCATTATAAACACACCAATCAAATGACTAAAACTTCATATTTCATAATTCTTGGATATGTTACTAATTTTGACAATAATTTTTCATGAGTTAATCCACATTATCGCCGCCGCCTATCACTAAAATAATAACTTTCAGACATTGTATGGCTTTTTTTTCATTACAAACACACCTATCAAGTTACTCACATTTTACCATTTTTCATAATTCTTGGATATGTTACTAATTTCGAGAATTATTTTTAATGAAGTAACCCAAATAACCGCCCCCCTCTTTAACCGACACGATCCCCTTCTCTTACAAAAATAACAACTTCGATACATCTTCTAGCCTGTCTATTTCATTACGAACACACCAATCAAATAACTCACATTTAATCATTTTTCATAATTCTTGGATATGTTACTAATTTCGACAATCATTGTTTATGATTTAACCCACATAATCGACCCCCTAATACTAACTTTGAGACAATATCTGGTCTGTTTATTTCATTATAAACACACCAATCAAATAACTTACATTTAATAACTGTTCATAATTCTTGGATATGTTACTAATTTCGACAATCATTTTCCATGATTTAACACACATAATCGCCCCTCTCTTACAAAAATAACAACCATGCGACATTGTCTAGGCTGTCTATTTCATTACAAACATACACATCAAATAACTAACATTTCGTCATTTTACATACTTCTTGGATATGTTACTAATTTCGACAATCATGTTTCATGAGTTAACCCACATAATCCCATTCCTCTTACTAAAATAATACATTTGAGACATTGTTTGGGCTGGTAATTTCATTACAAGCACACCAATCACATAACTCACATTTCATCCTTTTTCACTTTTCTTGGATATGTTACTAATTTCTACAATCATTTTTAATGATGTAACCCACATAATCGACCCCCTCTTACTAAAATATTACCTTTAAGACTATATCTGGGCTGTTCATTTCATTACAAACACACCAATCCAATAACTTACATTTAATCACTTTTCACTATTCTTGGATATGTTACTAATTTCGACAATCGTTTTTTATAATTTAACCCACATAATATCCTTTCCTTTTGCTAAAATAATTACTTTGTGGCATTGTCTGGCATGTTATTTCATTACAAACATACCAACAAATAACTCGCATTTCATCATTTTTCATAATTCTTGGATATGTTACTAATTTTGACAATAATTTTTCATGATTTTGCGACATAATCGCACCATCTTTCTATATGGGGTATTCTGTTAGCACAAATATCCACCTATCTGATCTGATCCAAGGTATTCTTTTACGAAACATCCCTTCTATTACATCCAATCCCAGGCAACGTCGGGTATTTTGCTAGTACATATATCTAGCAATAAAGCCATATCCAAGGGCGTTCACTGGCATAATATTACATTGATTGCATATTAATCTAATGGTATTCAACAATGAGGCTACATCCAAGGGAGGCCACTTGCATAATCTAATAGTAGTCGACAATGAAGTTACATCCAAGGGAGGTCACTCGCATATTATAACAATGATTGTATATTAATCTAATGAAATTCGACAATGAAGCTTCATCCAAGGGAGGTCACTCACATATTATAACAATGATTGTATATTATTCTAAAGGTATTCAACAATGAAGCTACATCCATGGGAGGTCACCTGCAAATTATAACAATGATTGTATATTATTCTAATGGTATTCGACAATGAAGCTACAGTAAAGGGAGGTCACTTGCATATTATAACTATGATTGTATATCACTCTGATGGTATTCGACAATAAAACTACATCCAAGGGAGGTCACTTGCATATTATAACAATGATTGTATATTATTCTAATGGAATCTGACAGTGAAGCTACATCCAAGGGAGGTCACTAATTAATCTAATGGTATTCGAGAATGAAGCTACATCCAAGGGAGGTCACTTACATATTATGACAATGATTGCATATTAATCTAATGGTATTCGAGAATGAAGCTACATCCAAGGGAGATCACTTGCATATTATGACAATAATTGTATATTAATATAATGGAATTCTAGAATGAAGCTACACTCAATGGAGGTCACTTACATATCATGACAATAATTGTATATTAATCTAATGGTATTCGACAATGAAGCTACACTCTTGGGAGGTCCCTTGCACATTACACCAATTATTTTATATTATTCTAATGGTATTTGACAAATATGCTACATCCAAGGGAGGTTGCTGACATATTATTGTAAATTATTATAATGAAATTCGACAATGACGATAAATCCAAGGGAGATCACTTACATATTGTAACAATGATTGTATATAAATCTATTGGAATTCAACAATGGAGCTACATCCAAGGGAGGTCACTTACATCTTATGACAATAATTGTATCTAATGGTATTCGACCACGAAGCTACATCCAAGGAGGGTCACTCGCATATTATGACAATGAATGTATATTAATCTAATGGTATTCAACAATGAAGCTACACACAAGGAAGGTCACTCGTATATTATGACAATGAATGTATATTAATCTAATGGAATTCGACAATGAAGCTACACCCTAGAGAGGTCACGTATATTACACCAATGATTTTATATCAATCTAATGGTATTCAACAATGACGCTACATCCAAGGGAGGTCACTTGCATATTATAACAATGATTGCATATTAATCTAAATGAATTCGACAATGAAGCTACACCATAGGGAGGTCACTTGCATATTATAACAATGATTGTATATTAATCTAATAGAATTCGACAATTAAGCTACACTCAAGGGAGGTCACTTGCATATTGTAACAATGATTGTATAATAATCTAATGGAATTCGACAATGAAGCTACACTTAAGGGAGGTCACTTGCATATTATAACAATGATTGTATATTAATCTAATGGAATCCAACAATGAAGCTACACACAAGGGAGGTCACTTGCATACTATAACAATGATTGTATATTAATCTAATGGAATTCGACAATCAAGCTTCATCCAAGGGAGGTCACTTGCATATTATAACAATGATTGTATATTAATCTAAAGGAATCTGATAATGAAGCTACATCCAAACGAGGTCACTTGCATATTGTAACATATATACTGCGCAAGCACCTTCAAGATTGTCAAATCCGACCTATAATGCACAAGCACTTGCAAAATGTTGACATCGGACCTATACTGCACAAGTACCTTCAAAAATTTTCAAATTGGACTTATACTGCACAAGCACCGTCTAAATTTTTCAAATCGGACCTATACTGCACAAGCACCTTCAAAATTGTCAAATGGGACCTATACTGCACAAGCACCTTCAAAATTGTCAAATCGGCCTATAATGCACAAGCACCTTCAAAATTGTCAAATCGGACCTATACTGCACAAGCACCTTTAAAATTGTCAAATGGGACCTATACTGCACAAGCACCTTCAAAATCGTCAAACCGGACCTATAATGCACAAGCACCATCAAAATTTTTCAAATCGGATCTATACTGCACAAGCACCTCAAAAATTGTTGAATCAGACCTATACTTCACCTATGTCATACAATCCCAGGTGACGCTTGGTATTCTGCTAGTACACATCCACCTATGTCATACAATCCCGGGCGACGCCAGCTGTTCTGCTAGTGCATATATATCTAATTTATCTAATCCTGGGCTATGCCGGGTATTTTGCTAGTACAGATATTTACCTATGTAATCCATCCCGGGCGATGCTGAGCATTTAGCTAGTACATATATCAACCAATTTTTTCCAATCCCAGGCGTCGCCGAGTGTTCTGCTAGGAAAAATTCCATGAATTTTATTCAATCTCAGGCAATGCTGGGTAATCAGCTAGTATATATGTCGTGCTAGTGCTATGTGATACAATTCCGGATGACGCTGGGTATTTTGCTCGTACATATACACCAATTTTATCGAATATGCATCTTTTTTTTTTACTTGGTCTTTTAATAAGATCAAAGTGTAGCATCTGTTCTTAGAATTAAAGCGGTTTCATCTTAGGAAACATTCAATGTATTTCCACCTACATCGGCTAAATATATCAACCAATTTTTTCCAATCCCAGGCGACGCCGAGTGGTCTGCTAGGGAAAATTCCATGAATTTTATCTAATCCTAGGCTGTGATGTTTGGAATATGACATCTTGTCTTAATTTAATATACGAAAAATATATAATATACATCTTTTTTTTTTACTTGGTCTTTTGGCTAAGATCAAAGCGTAGTATCTGTTGTTAGAATTAAAGTGGTTTCATCTTTCGCCCCTCCTCCCCCACTAAGAAAATAAGCTGTAGAGAAAAAAAACGTTACTCGAAAATAAGGAAGATTTATTCCTGGGATGTCACCAAATCCATTAACTCTCATTTCGTATTATATTAAAATGTGTAAGTAAACAAACGCTGATTTACTCATATTATGCCGCCCACCTTCCTCCCTCTAAATAGAATCAGGTCATAGTGTAACTAATATAAAAAAGAAAATGGCCGTTTGTTTTAGTTTTGTGAAAACAGGCATCGGTCGTCTCATGATAAATATTTTTAAGCGTAATTTTTTTTATTTACTTATTTTTGCTTATTCTTTTTGGTTGAAGTCTCGGATTTTACTATTTTTAATCTGCTAATAACTTTGGTAATGTTTTCATAAGTAAAAGTTCATAGTTTAATTTGTATATTGTTGCTTTTTTAACCGATAAAAAACAATATATACAATGTTTTTATATACAGACTGCCATTAAGATCACGTGACATGACTCAGCGGTTTTTGAATACAAGTTGACTCAAAAAAAAAAAAAAAAAAAGAACGGGCCCCGTGTACACATTATGTTGTAGAGTTGTGGCCCTTTTTTTTGGGGGGGAGGGGCACTTATAAATTGAATTAAAAATACGTAATGTTCAACGTTAAAATGTCACTTTTTTGGCCCTTCCTCCCCACTGCAGAAAATCGGTTAGCTGACCCACTTCTAGTGGTCATTTTCGCCCCAAATTTCGATATTTGTCGTCCAGAGGGTGAAGGTTTAATAAGATACCAAGTTTGTTAATTTTTGTTTAGTCTGTCGAAAGTTTTTAGCGGACACACAAACACACATACATACATACATACACACATTTACGCTCTTATATATATAGATGCGGCATAATAGCGTTGACACATTGATTCTCATCAGATCACTGGTTAAGCAACGTTGAGCCTGGTTAGTACCAGATGGGTGACCATTTAGGAATTCTAGGTGTTGTATGTGCTCTCTGCTTATCTTGGCATTTATTTCCAGTCGTCCTGTACATGCACTTCATTGCCACTGGTATTTAACAATGTCGACTAAGGAGAGGTGTGGTTGGAGATTGCACACCTCTTACTACAAAACTTTCATGATACAAGCATTCCTGCGTGGGTATCCATAGTCTATCAAAGACTGAAGGAGCCTATATATATATATATATATATATATATATATATATATATATATATATACTAACAGTTCAGCCCGGCTTTGCTCGAGCCCTATGTACTATTCATAACTGTATGTGCATATGTATATACATATAAAAAAATTTGACTCATGACCAAGTAATCTTTTTATTTTTATACCTTTTCTCCACGTTAAAAAACGACCCTGGTGTCTAACTCTGTCCCGTGGGGAGGCATAGTAAATAGGTATATCTAAAATTTCAAGTGCTTAGACCCAAGATTAGCGGAAGAGTTTGGTAGAGTCTGCAAAAGTTCACTCTTTCCACTTTGACCTCTTAGCAGCCAAATTTTCGCCGAATAACTGATTTAAAAGCTTGCTGCATGTCTGAATACCTTTTATGTAAAATTTAAAATGTTTCGACCCAAAATTGGCTGAATAGTTTGCTAGAGACAGCAAAGTGCAAATCTTTTGAGATTTAACCCTTTGGCAGCTAAATTTTCGGCCAAAACCGATTAAAAAACTTGCCCTATGTCTAAATACACTTTATGGAAAACTAGCATTTCAGCCCGGCGTTGCTCGAGTGTTTGGATGTGTATGTTGAGAGAGAAAAAAAAAATCGGTAGTAGAGGGAAAGAACGGGGTAAAACCGCCAAACCGGAAGTGACATTTTTTTAAATTAAGGCTAGACAATCTAAAGGAGAAGATAACTTTAAAAAATATCGGCGAAAAAAGTTACCCCTCCCCGTAGAAAAGTGCCTAGTTGAAGGGGAAGATATTAATGTTTTTAGCCAATTTTTCGATATTTGTCGTATGAAAGGTCGAACTTTAAAACGATATTGATCTTGGCAAAATCCGTCGCCACTATTGAAAGTTTAAGGCACACATGCAAACATACATACATACATACATACATACATACGTACATTTATATATTGGTAACTAAAAATTTTTGACCCAAACTGATGAAAAAGCTTGCCCTATCTCTGAATACCCTTTATGATAAAATTTCAAATATTTAGACCAGAAATTGTCTGAGTAATTTGGAAGAGACCGCAGAGGTCAATTTTTTTAAACTTTGACCCCTATTATGACCTCTTAACATTTATTGTTTTGGGCTCAAATCATGTTATTAAGTTAGATTCATGTCCAAGAAACCTATATCTAAAATTTCAAGTGCGGTGACCCAAAATTGTGGGAGGAGTTTGGTAGAGTTCTCAAAGGTCAAATCGTTGCACTTTGACCCCTTAATCGCCAAATTTCTGGCCGAAAACCGATCACACCAATTTTCCCAAATCTCAGTACTCTGTATATCAAATTTCGAGTCTGTAGACTAAAAATTGACAGAGTTATTACGTAGGGAAATGTACACAGACACACACACACGTTCACTTTTATAGATATATAGATAGATTTCAAATGTTTAGACCAAAAATTGGCTGAGTAATTTGGTAGTGACCGCAGTAGTCAAATATTTTTTTTTAACTTTGCCCCAATTTTGACCCCTTAACATTTATTGTTTGGGCTTAAATCAAATTGAAAACTTTGATCCATGTCCAAGTAACCTACATTTAAAATTTGAAGTGTTTAGACCAAAAATTGGCGGAGGAGTTTGGTAGAGTTTTTAAAGGTCAAATCGTTGAACTTTGACACCCTGACAGCCACATTTCTGGCAGAAAACCGATTAAAAAGATTTTCCCAAATCTCAAAACCCCTTATGTCAAATCTCGAATTTGTAGTCTGACAGTTGACACAGTAGTTTGGTAGGGACACACTCTCACACACACAGACAATTTCACTTTTATAGATATACTAGCGTGGGTGCCCGGCGTTGCCCTGGTATTTGGAGGTGTATGTTGAGCAAAAAAAAAAAAAAGCGGTCAATTTTTTTAACTTTGACCCCTATTATGACCCCTTGAAATTTATTGTTTTGGGCTTAAATCAAGTTATTAAGTTAGATCCATGTCCAAGTAACCTATATCTAAAATATCAAGTGTTTAGACCCAAAATTGTGGGAGGAGGTTGGTAGAGTTCACAAATGTCAAATCGTTGAACTTTGACCCCTTAATCGCCAAATTTCTGACCAAAAACCGATCACATCGATTTTCTCAAATCTCAGTACCCTGTATATCAAATGTCGAGTCTGTAGACCTAAAATTGACAGTTATTGCGTAGGGAATGTACACACACAGACGGATACTCAGATACACAGACACGTTCACTTTTATAGATATACTAGCATTTCAGCCGGGCGTTGCGCGGGTGTTTGAAGGTGCATGCTGAGCGAAATAAACAAAAAAAAAACGGTTAATTTTTTTTAAATTTGACCCCGATTCTGACCCCTAGTATTTGTTGTTTTGGCCTTAAATGAAGTTATTAAATTAGATCCATGTCCAAGGAACCTACATCTAAAATTTCAAGTGTTTAGACCCAAAATTGTCGGAGGAGTTTCGTAGAGTTCTCAAAGGTCAAATCGTTGAACTTTGACCCTTTAACAGCAAAATTTCTGGCCGAAAACCGATCACATCGATTTTCCCAAATTTCAGTACCCTGTATATCAAATTTGGAGTCTGTAGACTGAAAATTGACAGAGTTATTGCATAGGGAAATGTACACAGACAATCTCAGTACCCGTATATCAAATTTCGAGTTGTAAACTAAAAATCGACAGAGTTATTGCGTAGGGAGATGTACACAGACACACAGACAGACACACACACAGACACGTTTACTTTTATAGATAGATAGATATATAGATAGATAGATATAGATAATGTGGGTGTAAGTTTTCTTAAAGTTTGCATATTTATCTAATCAATAAACTTTATCTGCGGTCTAAAATAACTCATTTGCTTAAGCAAGATTTTATCACAAGAATCTACATACGAATATTTGCTGAGGTATTTTAAGGGGAACCAAGTAAATATATGCTTCAGCATTATGTGTTAGCTATAGAAGTGATGATATCGCGAAGCATAGATTTACATTTTTCTCCTAATATCTATGCATACATATATTATAAACAGCACATATCTCTGCGTATATATATATATATATATATATATATATATATATATATATATATATATATATATATATCAAGTATTTTCTTGTATACTTGTTTACTTGCAGATTTCCAAAGTCTTATCAGTTGTACATTTGCCGATGTTAACTTCGCTGTAAACTAGAAAGTACTTGGTGCACATTATTACTGACATCTCGGAATATCGTTATCGCCAAGTGCTGACAGAAGATTGTTCATGCGATAAACCAAAGGGGAGATAAGTGTGCACTTCCGTCTTTTCCCATTTTCTTCCGTTTTTACTCTACACTACTTTATAAATATATAAAACGTGTCCATATATTATTTTTAACCTTCCCAAAATGTAAGAGTGAAAATCAAGCCTGATAGATTTATTGACAGACATATTCACGGCACTCTCATCCCTTCCTTCAGCTCACATCTTCATTATTATTATTTTGACCTCGGTCAAAGTCACACTGTTCCACTGGCAAATTCTTAATCATTCATACAATATCAATATTAGATGCATATAAAGTGATTTATTTTGTCTTTTCCAGACGTAACCTAGCATAGGAAGTATTTAAGGCAATGTGTTTTTTTTTGTGTTTTTTATCTTCAAGTAAACCATTTAACTTCTGAATTTCAGAATTTTTGAGATGAGGATTGATTATATTTGGATTCTCTGGACTACTATTCTCAACTTGAGTTTTATTTTTACAACGTTTCCATCGATGAAACTTGCTATCTTCTTCAGGTGTATCTGGTCGAAATCGGGGAATTTTTCGGTCGACTTCAAAATAAAATTATGAATTGCTTAAGACTTTTAGTTAATAATGAAGACAATGAAAGGAAGTCCCATTTTACCATTAAAAAACAGCTTTATTTGTTATCTTCGTTAGTAGTGTGTACAAGAGAGAAACGGATTAGAAGCTGGAATGTTCTTGTGTGCAAGGATAGTATGAATATTATACCGGCTTGTTGAAGGAGAAAATAATTCTTTATATACTTGTTGTAGCCAGTAGTCGTAAAAACAAAGGAGGCCGCTTAAAGGAGGAAGACAGAGCAAAGTCTTCAATGTTTTTATGTGATGTAGTCGGTGTGTGTGTGTGTGTGTGTGTGTGTTGGTTTATCGACGAGATCAGTTAAAGAAAGTCTGTGTGGGTACTGCACGTGGAAATAAATGGGAGTTTGAAGGTCGCCATGTTGGCTTGTTATACTCAATCTAGCCTGGGGCCAAACAGCCAGGCGAATGTTTGCTGCCAGCGAAAACCAGGAAGAAAAAGAAGGAAGAGTTGCCGATTTCACCTTTTATGTACTCTATCACGTGATTGAGAGCTGGCTTGTGATTGGACAAGCCAGGGAGACGGTTGATTTAAATCTTAAGCCACGAGATTTCGCTCCTGCCTGCTATTGTAGCAAGTTTAAACTGCTACAGACTTCTACTCAGTGATGGCAGACAGAACGAGAGCATGCTACCTCCCCGTGAATTAATTACAGCATTCTATTCGAAATTCCATGCAGATTCCCTGAGTTCATCAGCAACGTTCTTGAGTTTGACAAGATTCACCTAAAGAAGGTGGGAAGTTACAAAGATCGAAACATTGTGAAAATAACACTAAAAATGAGAATAGTAGTCGAAAGAATCCAAATAATACAAATAAACCATTAAAATTACGCATATTACTATCTGTTTTCATAATGAAAGAAACTGGCTTTCAATGCGTATATTTTTATAATAGATGGGAAAGTTAGGTTTTCTTTGCAGCACATTTGCATTAGTGCTTTGTGAAGTCGTCGATCATAGCCGAAGGCGACCCAAAGGCCCATTTTCATTAGCTACTGCTCCCAGGTATAGGGAAGAGTGCCACTCATTTTTCCAAGACTACCCCACTCACCCTTGATCATCACCTTATAATGTTTAGTGTCTACAAAGTTAACATTAAGTACCATTTTTTAAGTATTTGTTATGACTCGAGTGAGGATTGTGTTGGAATTATTAATGTGAGATAGATTGTTAACTACAATCCTGTTTTTAACGATGTGAAAGTTGTAGGAACTGTCTCCCTTTGACGGCTCCAGATTTCTGCTTATTTTTCAGTTATGTAAGGCGTTAGGTAACTTAGAGTCGCTCCCCTTGCCTGGTTTATGCTGACATGTGATTTAAAATTTTAAGTAACTTGGAGTTATTTACCTATGACTATTTGTAAAAATGAGTGTATGACGTGAGCTCTCTCTCTCTCTCTCTCTATCTCCCTTTCTTTCTCTCTCTTCACGTGTATCATCGTCTCTGTGTGTAAGGCTAAAAAATGTTACGTTATTAATTGATTTGTTTTCTTTTGTCAACCGTTCATATGACTTCCCATATGAATTTTATTTGAAAGAAGAAAGGTATATTTTCTTTATTTAATTCATAATTAACTAACAAAGGTTATTAATTAACCTACAGATAGAACCCGAGTTTTCCAGCACAGTAGTAAACATTTTAGCAATTTTACTTCAGTCGAAGTTCTCAGAAACTAAAGGGCCTCTTCCTTGTAGCAAACACCAGGCAATAAATCAGAAAAATTTAATTGTAAAACTGAAGATCGAATTGATATCTGGTAAAAATAGAAAAGTGAAAACAGAAAAGTTCAGTATTTTAAGCGGATTTTTCAAAGAGTGGATGGGAGTACAATGAAAGATGAATAAATAAAAGAAGGGAAAAATATTGTGACATTGTTTTATTATGGCCACTATAAGAAGGTGGCAATATCATAGACGTTTTAGGTTAGTTTAAGAAGGAAAATAAAATGTGATTAATACCAAAGCCTGGCTACTAGATTTGATCCTGAAGTATTTGCTATGGTAAAAATGAGTTACATTTTTTACTTTGTTGTAGCTTTGAACTTTTCTATTTTTAGTAAATCTATCGAAATCTATCCATATAACATTCATCTAATTCAAATGAATGGCTGTCGTCTTGAGAAAGCGCCCTACAAGCTTCGGGGCGTGACCTTTGTTTATGATCTGAAATGGAAGACATAAATCCAATCCATTACCAAAGTCGCTGAAAAGATGATTGGATCATTTATCATCCCAAAATGTGTCTCAATTCTAACGCAATCCTCCACCTGCATAAGAGTCAAATACATCTTAAAATGGACTACTATTGCCACATTTTGGGTGGGGGAGGGCATTGACAAAATCATCTTTGAAGTCTAGTGGGTGATGTCCATTTCTCCTCCCTACTTTCTTTCCACAAAAGAGAAGTTGCGAGTCTATCTCTGCTCTATCAATATTTTTGTGGCAGGTGCTAGACTGAGCTTTTGTTGATGGTCCCCACCCTTGACCTTCAAGTTATTTATCTCCATCCCACGCTGGAGTGATGTGACACAAGGTCTTGAAAATGAGATTTGAAAAAAGGAAGAACACTCTGGCCTACACTGTGTTCTGCCTGAGCAGCCCCGTTGGTATTCCCGGTAGGAACGCTCCAGGCAATTTACAATGCATTAATCCATTATCAAGGGAAGCAAGCAAGCCTGGGTGAGTGTACCTCCTAGACATGCACAGGGGCAAAGTAATATTTCCGCCAACAGGGAACAATGCATCACAACAATGGTCTAGACTGTTGGCTTTGGTGTCTTGAGAAAGAATAGCCTCGTGGTACTTATCCCTCTCTAGTTTCCAGAGCACATACACCACCTAGTATTCTCAAATGGTCAACCATTTTAGTACTGGCCAAGCTTAATGTTGCTTAACGTTGCTGATCTAATAAGAACCGATGTCTAAGCATGATTATATTGCTGCACGATTATTGACTTTAGTAGTATTTAGTATTAGTATTTAATATTAGTATTTAGCATTAGTATTAAGTATTAGTATTTAGTATTTAGTATTAGTATTTAGTATTGGTATTTAGTTGTAGTATTAGTATTTAGTATTAGTATTTAGTATTAGTATTGGTATTTAGTATTAGTATTTGGTATTAGTATTTGGTATTTAGTGTTTAGTATTATTATTTAGTATTGGTATTTAGTATGAGTATTTAGTATTTAGTAATAGTATTTAGTATTTCGTATTAGTATTTATTATGTTCATTATGCTTAAATACAAATAAAAGTCTATTCTCTGAGTTTTGACCGATTGCCATTCTTAATTTGATCATACATCTCTGTTATGCAATTCTACTGGTCTTGTTTTTTTTTTTTTGGAGGGGGTTAGAAATCGATCCAAACAAGGTATGAAGCCACTTGATGTAAGGAGCTAACAAGGACGAAAGATAATTATTGCAAACACAGAAGATGCTTATCGGTCTTAGTCTTGAAAAGATCAAGCCTATAAATAAGAGGAAACCCGTCAGCAGGAAGAGGGCAAACTGAGTTTCCTCTAGCCTGGTTGATTGTGAAGGAGTGATGTGGACAGTAGCCAAGCATATTTCACTGGTTTCGTGCCTGAGCAACGTCATTACATTCTGCCTGGTTTATGACACTGGTATCGCATACTGCTGTATGGGAATCCTAAATGTTGGTTTAGTGGATTTAAACAAAGTACTGGGAATAGGGATTGGAATTACAGGTTCTTTAAACTCTCTGAGAATTTTTTTTATTTTAGTCTAACCCATTTATCCTGATCCAATACTGATGTTAGGAAGAGTTTTGCCACTAACTCTGCCTGTTATGTCCTATTGACGATTGTTTGGGCCATGTATCAAGATTATTTTTCCTTCTCAAAATGGGCATAGAGTAAGTGCTGTGTGGTTATACCATTCTATTAGGTGAGCTTTACATCAATAGAGGTTTATCTCACGGTTCTGAGCTGCATACTAAATGGTTGTTGAATTTCTTTCATGCAAGACATTTTTTGAATTGCTGATTATTTTGTGATTTATTTGTTTTCATCTTTGTTGCTTTTTTCTTTACAAGTTTTTTCTGTTTTATGCTGAATTTTCAGCATTTTTATCGTTGAAACTAAAATATTTGAAATCATTTTTATATATGCTATATTGATGGCAACCTTATCACTTTTTGGTTATCAAAAATAAAGGTTACCCTCGCTTCAGGGTCAGGTTTCAGAAACTCATCCATAAAGTATTATTCTAATCAGATAATCATTTTATTTAGACATTTTAATATGCTTGGGCAGGGTTGTGTGAGAGAATTCCTGCCTCCTTTCAAAATTAAAACCTATAATATTTTGAAAAATTCTGTTCTGTAATCAAATATTACAAATGTTAGTTTAAGATCAAAGAAATAGTAAAAATGATTCTGTATGTAAGTAATATTTAATTGACAATAATATAAAAAGAAAACTGTTGCTTCTCAATTAAATGTTTACTTAAAGTTACGTTGACACAATGTAATAATATTTCTTGGGTCATTGTCAAGGAGTATATTAGTTGAATATTGAAATAAATATATTAGTTGAATATTGAAATAAATATATTAGTTGAATATTGAAATAAATATATTAGTTGAATATTGAAATAAATATATCCAAATGCAAAAATGAAGAAAATTAAATCAGAAGTGGAGTTTTTTAAATATTAATTTTTAATCCAAGAAAAAATTATCTTGATAATTTGTATTATTTGTATAATATTGATTGTGGTTCTAACAACGTTCTAACTGATGAAATTCCAATTTTCTTAAAGTGCTTGTTGGACTTGGGAATTCATACATTGAAATCTGTACAGACTTCTGAATTCAAGATAAAGATTCCCGAGTTTGACAAAACTTCACAAGTTCAAATTGAAACATTTGAAGAATATCTGAGTTTACATTATCAAAACGTTGTGAGAATAGCCTTTGATATTAAAATAAATAAAATGAATCAAATCTTCATCTTAAAATTTCCAAATCATGATATGCATTTTTATTGAAAAGTAATTATTTCCAGCTAAGATTATTGACAAGTAGGTAAGTTTTCAGTTTGGTAACAGAAATACAAAAACCTCTTAATCTGTTAAAATCACAAAAATGAATTTAAATATCAAGACGTCAACATGTGGTTATCTCCTCAATTGTCTCATAATGACAGCCTCTAAGGTTTTCCTTGAGCTTTGGGAATAACCAAAACTCACAAGGAGCAAGGTCTGAATTATAGGGGGGAGGCATACTGTCTTGATGCCCATCTTGTTCAAATAATCTGATCTTCTCTGAGCACCCTTCAGATAAACTTCATGAACATCTTCTGCATCTTCACTTCCTCAAAAATAATTGTGTGTACAGTCCCTTAACTTATTGTCTCTATAGACACACGAGGGTCCTTATGAAATTCTTTATTTGATCAATACACTCTGGTGTTCTGACTACCTTACTCCTTCTACAACTCTCAGCATCCCTTACAGATTCTCTGCCTTCTTTGAATCTCTTATGCCACTCAAAAACTGATGCTCAATTCATGCAAGATAGTCCAAAAGCAGTCTGAGGTATTCCATACGTTTGTGACATTTTTCCAAGTTTAAAACAGAATTTTATTGCATATCATTCTTCTAAAGTGTTATCATGTACAGATTGCAATTTTTAAAATTCACCAATTGTGACAATTAGCCTTTAGGAGGGTGTATTTCAATTCTTGCTGTAGCTGTTCATTTGACCAGGAAATCATAAAAATTGGTCAGTCATCTCATAAGATGGATACCAATAACACACTGAATTTTACAGGAGGTTATGACAATTTTAAATCCATGTACAAACAAGTCTGGAAAATTATTGAAAGCACCTCATACAACACAATATTTTGTAAAATAAAAAAAAAAACATTTTGACGAAATACGCCATCATCAAAAAGATTTTTGTTAACTTGGTGATGAATAAAAGAATTCAGTCATGGAGAATCCGATGTTCTTCTAACGTTGATATATTCTAATGTCCAGAAGATTATACTTGGCGCACATAGTATAAAAGTAAAGTTTGTGTTCTCCATGATATAAGAATGGTTTTTATATATATATATATATATATATATATATATATATATATATATATATATATAAATATATATATATATATATAAATATACAGGTGTATATATGAATATACACATATTTATATATATACATGTGTCTATATATAAATGTATATATATATATATACACATGTATATATATACACATGTGTGTATATATATATATCTATATATATGGGTGTGTATATATATATCTATATATACATGTGTGTATATATATTTATATATATATACATGTGTATATAAATATATTTATATATATATATACATGTGTATATGTATATATTTATATATATACATATGTATTTATATATATATACATGTGTATATCTATACATATATACATGTATATGTACATACATATATACATGTATATGTATATATACATATACATAAATATACATATATATATGATGATTGGAACGTCTTGTCAGACGAGTGCCACTCCCTCAGACATTTAAAATCCATGAGCCCAAATGCCTGAGGGAGTATCTATACAAATATGATGTTACAGAGTCTTAGCTTTGTACGACAGCTAAGTCTCTATATCGGTTCAAAATGTTGAGATCCAGCAACAAGCAAGAGCAAGATAGCCAGCAACAAATTAAACTGCAGACCAGCTTAATGCGGGTACTGGTCTTCCGCTTTATGGTTTTTTTAAATCAGAGATTTGCTTCTCCTAGAAAGGTTGCCTTCACCACGGCTTACGGGAGCCCTCTCTACCCCAATACACATATACACACACACACACACACACAAATATACACGGTGCTAGTTGGCCGTTGACCCAGAAAAAGAGTTCATTCGCATATATAATTTAATAAATGTTTAGAGGTACAGAGTTTGTATATAGTTTAAAAAAAAAAAAGTAATAGGCGGAAGTTTCTCGAGAGCTCTTTCGGCTATTATCTCGTCAGGAGTAAATCGATAGCAACCTAAATAATATTGTAACGAAAATAAAGAGTTCTATTGGGGAACTTATTAAATGTGCCAAACGTACGGGGACACTAATTAAATTTATTTACGTTTAAAAACGATTATAATATTAAAATGTATGCACAACGAGGGAGAAAAAAAAAAAGCAGGCGAAAAAATTCAAAGTTCCCCAAAGAGAAACAATGCGTTTGATGTTTCTTTTTGCCGGCACAAAGAAGGTTGATGCACCGCGATAGAGACGGCCTCCAAAATCTTTAAATGGATTTTGGAGTCCGCTCTATGTAGCGCCTCGAACCAATCTATTTTATATCTATCGGCACAGCACAGGTTGTCAACCAAATGCTGGCCAATAGCAGAGTCCAAGAAAACGGTATACATTGAAATTAACGATATTTCAAAAATAAAGTTAAAAAAAATATACATACATATACATATATATACATATACATATATATATATATACATATGCATATATATATACACATATATATACACATATATATACATGTATATACATATATATATAACTATATACATATATATGCATATATATATATACACATATATATACATATATATATGCATAGGCAAAAAGAAACATCAAACGCATTGTTTCTCTTTGGGGAACTTTGAATTTTTTCTCCCGCTTTTTTATATATATATATATATATATATATATATATTGAGCACTTTTGAAGTAAATACTTAAAGTTTACGCATAAATCTATACTTTCGTATATTAATTTTATGTGAATAAATTAAGTAGTTATATATATATATATATATATACATATATATATATACATATATATATACATATATATATATATATACATATATATATATATATATATAAATATATATATTTATATTCTATGTAAATCGCGATATATCCGAACAATCAGCAAGGTGGACGAGTATTAAGAGTTTAGGCTTCTTACCATGGGGTCCCCATTTCGAATCTCGCTAGATTCGGCCACTCTGACGCGTTGGAGACGACGAAACACGTCTCAGTGGATAATTATATTTAAAAAACAATATATATGCTGCTACCCCATATGGGGGTACCAAATTGGCTAATGGGAAAATTATTCCCTACCCGCATTTAGGTAAAAATGCACTTTCGCAAATAATTGAATTCATTCAAAACGTATTGCAAAAACAAAAACAAATAACACACACACACACACACACACACACACATATATATATATATATATATATATATATATATATATATATATATATATATATATATATATATCCACATGTGTATATCTTTGTATTGTTCTTCCTTAGTGAACATGAATAATAAAATAGAAAGTAATTTGGCAGGTTTAAAACGGGCATACAATAAATCTTATAGTTATTTTTCAAAATTATGTTTGAAACATAATTAAAGATTTCGAGTTTCACAACCAACGTAATAATTTTCAAAGATAATTACACAATGTCGTCGTAAACATAAACAATGCTATCAAAATCTTCATAAAAGCAGATAAAGCTAGAAGCCTCTATTAATTAAACCAAAGTATAACAAATAACTCGTAAGAATTCTTAGGAGAACTACAAAAACTAGACATTACCACAATTACATAGATATAATAAATTAGCAGGGAGACTCGACGTTGTCCGAGATTGAATGAGGATAACAAACGTTCGTTCCTCATATATGGAATCGGTGAAATCGCTCATCAAATGATTGCCTGCTCTAGTTACGGACCCCATTCCCACAGTGTACTAGGAAAGGAGTTTCTCCCCGCAGTGACTTAGTCCACAATCTACATTGCACTGTCGAGAATCTACCATTGATTTCATAAAATTATCTGTAAATAATGACTTCACTTAACGTTTAAAATGCAAAAGTCAAGTATCATTGCCTCATTTTATTCTAAACAGAAAATTTATTTCAAACGTTTGTTGTCAGCTATTCTACAAAAGTTTCGTCCGTCATTTACTCTTAGACTTGTTTAAAATGGCATTTGCATTTCTAAATATATGAATTAAATGAAAAGCTCTTCGAAAATATCCCTTCTTGTTTATTCTAGATTTCCAATTGAATTATTCTTTATGGAAATTGTTCCAGACAAGGCACAAAGCCACTTGATGTAAGGAGATAAAAATATTACTTCAAGATGAAAAACTATCCAATGATAAGTGTTATATGGATAGATTCTTACTAAGAAAACAGCAATTCTTCCCACTTTGTCAGAAATATCGCTCCTGAAATGTAAGAACGAAAGGACTAAATAAGGAAAGCAAGTGTTCGAGGCTATCGAATGTAAACCCAATGTTCACTTTCTACTCTCCAAATTATAACATACTAGCAGGACCTGTGGAAATTCTACTTGTATCGTTTATCTGTTGTTTATTGCTGTCGTGCTTAAAAGTCTTCCTATTCTATATATGCTTGGTGTGGCTTCACGATATATTGTACCACTTTTGTTAAAACTTAAAGATCTAACTAACAGGGCGCACAACATTGCCCGGTCATAAAATACACTTAAATGTAATATTTTAATTTATGCAGATTTCATATTTGTTATTATAAAGCTAATTCTCTATCGTTTATTCTATTGTACCCAATATATAGAAGTGATTTCAAAAGTTAAAAAATATATGACTTGGGTGTCATCAGCGACCTCATGATATATCAGAATGTCTCTAATCTTTTGTCTACGCCCATACACATAAACTCCAACCAATATTAACCTTTTTTCTACAAGTCATATTAACGACGACAATAAAGCTGTTATTAAATGTTAGAACGGACTTTGTATTTCTATTGTCTAAAACTATTAGGATAGGAGGCTCATCAGCATCGGGAGACCTCTACAATGATGGTCTGATGTTGCTTGCCAAGTTAATCAAAGGTATCTACAAGTTCTTCGGGGCATATTCCATTAAAATACTTGTAAACAGGCACAAGGATGCAACATTGTAGCGAGGAGACAGGGTTTGGAGCTTGTTTGCTAGTGTGAGACCTATTAGATTGGAGATTCTTTTTTAGATCCTGTCGAATACAAAGAGTCTAGTGGTTGATGTAGAGATACAGTGAATATTTTTCTAGTATGGTAGAGGGAGCCCACTTTCTTTACAGCAATATCCTTATTTTCATAAAGTTCATACACTTTCTCAATCTGTGGATGTACTATTTATCTTTTAACACTGGATGCGATCACTAGTGTATTATTGTGCCAGACTAAGTCGAATATATTTATATAAGCATATATGCTAAGCACATAAATTCTAGACGATAAAAATGTCTGAAGTGATTGAAACAAGTTTCAAATTACTTTGAAAGTCAATATTTCACAATCCAACAAGGTGTGGCTTATTGATTATTGCTAAAATATATTGATGGTCATGAGAAACTCATGAAAATAGACAACCCGTGCATACACACTCTTAACACAATAAACCTACAAATGGAATTTACTTTTCAAACATTACCTATGTTCACGCATACACCAGAACATGGTTTCCAGATAAACCTTGTAGCACATATATGATTTAATATAAAACTTATGAAATTCTATCTTCTAGATATATACTTGTCAAAGCATTTATATATATACTAATAGGGAGAAACGACGTTGTCCGGGATAGAATGAGGATCAGCAAATATTTCACCCTCCCATACTTTTATTGTCATCAAAATCTGTGAAATCGCCCATTGTTTGCCTGCTCTAGTAAAAGTCCTCTTTCCCCGGGCAGTGTATCGGGAGGAAGCTTCACATGCTTCCCTGCACTGACTTAGTCCACAATGCATTGTAATCTACATTGCACTGTAGAGAATCTATTGTTGATTTTATAAAATTATCTGTAAATAATGGCTTCTCTTAAAGATTAAAATGCAAAAGTCAAGTATCATGGTTCAACTGTGCTGTAAATAGAAACATTCATTTCGAGTGCGCCCCTGTCTTATTTTTACATAATCGCTTGAATTAAAGTTAAATATATAAAAGGCAAGTATTATGGTTCAATTGTGCTCTAAAACGAAATGTTCATTTTGAATGCACTCTTGTCTTATAAAAGTTGATTTAATAGGCTGTGCCTTTCTCTCTGTGTGGTGATAAACTTCTCAAATGTACTTGTGATGTTAGGTTGTATAAAAGTGTTAACTTTGGTCAAAATCGGATTTCCTTCTTTAATCGGATTTTTTCGATTATCGATTTTTAATACTTATCAGATGCATTCCAATACAAAACCTACATAAGAACATCCCCAGACACATCAAGTAACTTTGTGTAAAATTAAAAAAGAATCAGCCCAACTGGAACTTTCTCTCTCTCTCTCTTTCTCTCAATCTCTCACACACATACACGCACACACACTCATACCTTCCCGCACAAAGTTCCTTTTATATGATAGATAGATAGATAGATAGATAGATAGATAGATAGATTAGCAGGACTACCTAGCATTGGCCGGAGCTATAAAATGAATTCAAAATAGAAATTAAATGTGTAACATTTTTGTATTAAATCTTCTAGCTCTGTATCTCTATTTTTGCAGTTTTTTTTGTTTTTTTTCTTGTTCTTGTTTTCTGTGAAAGTTTTAAAATTTACTTCAAGTAACTTTTTGTTAATTTGTTTCTGGTTACTTTATTTTTTAATTAAAAACCTCCAAAATAATCTATATATCTATAAAAGTGAAATTGTCTCTCTGTGTGTCTGTGTGTCTGTGTGTGTACATTTCCCTACCAACCTACTCTGTCAATTTTCAGTCTACAAATTCGAGATTAGACATAAGGGATATTGAGATTTGAGAAAATCTTTTTAATCGGTTTTTCGCCAGAAATTTGGTTGTCAAGAGGTCAAAAATCAACGATTTTACCTTTGAACACTCTACCAAACTCCTCCGCAAATTTTAGGTCTAAACACTTATAATTTTAGGTCTAGGTTATTTAGACATGGATCAAGCTTTGTAATTTGATCTGAGTCAAAAATAGTAAATGTTAAGGGAGTCAAAATTGGGGTCAAAGTTTAAAAAAAAAATTACCTTTGTGGTCTCTACCAAATTACTCATCCAATTTTTGGTCTAAACATTTGAAATTTTGCATAAAGCGTATTGAGACATAAGGCAAGCTTTTTAATCGGATTATGGCCGACAATTTTGTTGCCTAGGGGTCAAAGTTCAAAAGATTTTACCTTTGCAGTCTCTAGCAAACTATTCAGACATGTAGCAAGCTTTTAAATCAGTTTTTGGGCGAAATTTTGGCTGCCAAAATGTCAAAGTTGAAAGAGTGAACCTTTGCAGACCCTACCAAATTCCTCTGCCAATTTTGGGTCTAAACACTTGAAATTTTAGATGTAGGTTACCTGGACACAAGTCAAACTTTCTAATATATATATATATATATATATATATATATATATATATATATATATATAATAAAAATTACAATTGAATTTACCAAAATGATCCAAGATGGTAAAATTAAAGTAAATTATAAATATTAAAGAAATAATATTTATAAAATTATCTCAGCCAGATATAAAAGCTCGATAATACCAAATAGGAAATAGAGCTTATAATATGAGCAAACAGTTAATGAAATATGTTAAAAAACACTTTGAAATGAGTTAAAAACATATTTAATCTGAAAAGGAAACACTAGATAAATATCCATTTATCTAGTGTTTCCTTTTCAGATTAAATATGTTTTTAACTCATTTCAAAGTGTTTTTAAACATATTTCATTAACTGTTTGCTCATATATATATATATATATATATATATATATATATATATATATATATATAAAGTTATGAACAGTACATAGGGCCCGAGCAAAGCCGGACTGAACTGCTAGTATAAGAATAAAGGGAAAGCCATGACCTGAAATCGAAACTGAACCTTGAGATATTCAGTATGACATTGTACCAACTGGGCTTATGCACACATATTATCTATCTATCTAATCTTTTTATTTATTTTTTTATTGTTTTTAAAACAGTAATCTACGGACATGCATGTTTCGAGATTTCCACCTTTCTTCAGCGTAGCTTGACGATGTCTCTAGGAATCAAACCCCAGACCGTTACGCTATGAAGTCATAGATAATTTTACTGTTTATTTTTATCGTTTAGAAACTTATGTAAATTTCTTGTTAATTCTTTATTCTTTTTTAAACAACGGTTAAGTGGCGTCTTCGCCTCGAAGATCGTTTTACTCAAAGAAGCGCCCATATTTTAATTGGACGTATATAAATAATTTTTTAAAAATTATTTTTAAACTGTAATCTACGAACATGCATGTTTCGAGATTACTATATAATCTGCATAGATTAAAATATATTCAAACGTATTTTACGACTGGAAAACGCCGGGAAACCACTACTATATAGTTTATATTTAAGTGGATTTTACGACTAGGCAAAGTTGAGCTGCCTTCTTGTTTAATACAAGCTCACGCATACTATTCACACATATATTTTCCAAAGTATATATATATATATATATATATATATATATATATATATATATATATATATATATATATATATATATATTAGCAGGGAGGCCCGATGTTGCCCGGGATTGAATGATGATCAACGAATATTTCACACTATATTTTTATTGCCATTGAAATCCGTGAAATCGCCCGGGATGAAGCTTCACATGTCTCCATGCAGTAACAGTCCAAAATATATCTTATTCTACATTGCACTCTAGAGAACCTACTATTTCATTTTTAAAATTATTTTATATAAAAACTTCTTTCCAGTTAACGAAAAAAAACATTAAAAAATTTACATGCGGAGTTTAAACCTACAGACCACGTAATACAAAAAAAAAAAATAAATAAATAAATAAATAAATAAATAATAATAATAATAACTCCAAAAACACGTAAATTTTCAAGTCTTCTAAAATTCTTTGCAGTTAATGAAAAAAAAAAGAAATTTGCGTGCGGGGTTTGAACCTATACACCACGTCATAAAAAAACAAAAAAAAAACACGCTATAAAATTACACACAGTAGAATTTTCACGCCCCGTTGTTCTATCATTGTAGCTAAGCGACAACATGGAAAACATGGCTTTACCGATGATAGATGAATTAAAGTAACGGTTTCAATTATCGATTATCGGTAATTATCAGGGGGTATTCTGAGACAAAACTTAACTAAGATCACTCCTAGATTTATACATTGTCTAAATTTTAAGTTCTTAAGTTTTGTATCGGAATGTATTCAATAAGTATCAATAATCGATAATCGAAATAATCCAATGAAAGAAGGATGAGGCGATTTTGACCAAAGTTAACACTTTACACAGCCTAACATCACAAGTGCATGTAAGAAGTTTTATTACCACACAAGCCAAAAGGCCCGACATATAAAATCAACAGATGCTTCCTTGATATGACAGGGATACGTTCGAAATAAATGTTTTTGTTTAGAGGACAATTACTCCGTGATACTTGACTTTTTCATTTTAAGTTCAAGGACTATTTTTTAATTTTACACAAATGTACTTTAAGTGTTCTTAGATAGTCTTTCTATCAAAATGACTCCAATAAGTATCGAAAATCGATAATCAAAACAATCCGATTAAAGAAGAAACAGCCTGATTTTGACCAAAATCAACAATCTTATACAGCCTAAGTACAGAAGTTTTATCACTGCACAAGCAAAAGGGTCTGACGTATAAAATAAACAGTAGGTTGTTTGATATGACAGGGGCGTGTTTGAAATGAATTTTTCTTACCGGAGGACATATGAACCATGATACATGATTTTTGCATTTGAAACTTAATTCAAGTCATTATTTAAAGATAATTTTATAAAATCAACAGTAGATTCTCTACAGTGCAATGTAGGCTATAATATATTTTGAGCTAAGCAGGGAGATGTGTAATGCTTCTTCTCGGTGCACTGCGGTGGGTCCCCAACTGGAGTTGGCATTCAATCGATTTGATTAAAAAAATGATCGATTTCCATGACAATAAATGTATATATATGTATATATTCTTCAGAATAAAATTATCTAACTATCAACTGGTATGGAAACCTATGATTATAAGTTTTAAAAGATATTACTGGCAGTAAGTACTATCCCACCTAAATAAGAATTACTCGATATACAAAATAGAGCAAATAAATCAAATTTTAGTCATTCAATGAATTTTAAAATTTATGAAGTGAAATGTTTGAATTTCAAATCAAAAGATTTTTATTATTCTATGTAAGACAAAGAATACATTTGAAATATTATAATATATAATAATATAATATATTTATATACAAAGTCTGGCTACATTATGTAGCCAGACTTTGTGGAAGCATCCTGTAGATTATGTAGCCAGACTTTGTGGACACCCTGTATACACACACACGCACGTGTGTATGTATATATATATATATATATATATATATATATATATATATATAATGCGTGTGTGTGTATATATATATATGTGTGTGTGTGTGTGTATATATATGTGTATATATATGTATGTGTGTATATATATGTATGCATGTATATATATATATATATATATATATATATATATACGTATGTATGTGTCAGGTCATGTCATATGCTACTGGTACCATGTAACTCAGTACTACCCGCCTCATGGTCGGGTCACCAGTGACTAAACTGGTTCCCTCACCAGACTTGTTTGGTGAGGAGGGTGGCTAGTCTCCCTAAAGGATTAAAAACAAGACATTCCAAAGGGCGAATGAACCCTTTTTCAGGGTCAACGGCCAACTAGCACCATGTGTGTTTGTGTGTATGTATGTGTGTGTTGGGGTGGAGAGGGCTCCCGTAAGCCGTGGTGAAGGCAACCTTTCTAGGAGAAGCAAATCTCTGATTTAAAAAAACCATAAAGCGGAAGACCAGTACCCGCATTAAGCTGGTCTGCAGTTTAACTTGTTGCTGGCTATCTTGCTCTTGCTTGTTGCTGGATCTCGACATTTTGAACCGAGAGAGAGAGACTTAGCTGTCGTACAAAGCTAAGACTCTGTAACATCATCTGTGTATAGATACTCCCTCAGGCATTTGTCTAAAGAAATGGTCCTGTGAAGATTTTTTTTTTTTTTTTTTTTTTTTTTTTACACAGTGATCACCACTTATCAAGGCCCGGAAGCCACTCAGGGATAAGGGTTATTGCAAGTACATTACGTTAGTGTGGAGATTTGATGGAGTGTTTACTTAAGGGGGCGGTTCATTAGGAATTTGTTAACATTAGACTTGAAGACATCCAAGTTGTAGTCCGGAGGGAAGCAGGCAGACGGAACAGAGTTCCACAGGCGTGCAGTTCTAAGAAAGAAGCTTTGTTCATGGAATCCGCGTTTTGATTTAGGCACAGATATAGAGTGGGGGAAATTTTTCACAGTGGATTCAGCTAGACGGGTGTTTTTCGTGAAAGATTGGCGAGGGGGGACCAGGGATTGGAGTTCAGACAAGCACCTGCCATGAAAATAACGATAAAACAAGGATAGGCTCGCAACGTCTCTTCTGTGAAAGAGGGGTTGCAGGGTAGAGAAAAGGGCATCCCCCACTAAGCCACGAAGTCTATTTTGTACTTTGTCAAGGCATGATAGGCTGTTTTTGGCAGCTCCTGCCCAGATATGGCAACAGTATTCCATCCTTGGGCGTACTTGGCTTTTATATAGATAGAGAATTGCATCAGTAGTGAGATATCTTCTGGAGTGGTAGAAGGATCCCACCATCTTTCCAGCGACCTTGGCAACAGACTTGATGTACGTGTTCCATTTCAGATCAGGAGTAAAGGTCAAACCTAGAAGCTTGTCAAAACACGGGGCCTCACCCAGACGAGAGCCATCCATCACAATTGATGCCAGATGGGGATCAGAGCGTTGATGATGTAAGGATAGGAGTTTGGTTTTGGATGAATTAAAGGTAACTAGCCACATCTTCCCCCACTGAACCACGCGCTCGAGATCAGAGGAGAGAGAATCAGAGAGAACTTTGTCATTTACAGCCTTTGATGTGTTGCTGTAGATGGTTGTGTCATCAGCATAGATGTCAACGAATGATTTAAGTATGTGTTTAGGGAAGTCATTGATGTAGATCAGGAAGAGAGTTGGGCCCAGGATTGACCCCTGAGGGACCCCAGCATTTATATTGCAGGCCTCCGATTTTTGTCCATCTACCACTACTCTTATAAGCCTATCGTAGAGAAATGATTTAATGATTGAGAAAACATTTCCAGTTATACCGTAGCTGGAAATCTTGTGAAGTAGACCCTTATGCCATACCTTATCGAAGGCCTTTGATATGTCAAGAGCAATTGCCCTAGAAAGGAAGCCTTTGTCAAGAGATTCACTAATCCTGTGGGATATAACCGTCAGCACATCTGCGGTAGATCTTGCAGAGCGGAAACCATATTGTGTGTCACTAAGAAGGTTATTCCTGCTGAGGTGGTTGACTATTTCTCTATTTAATATTGATTCCAGCAACTTACTCATAACACAGAGGAGACTTATTGGTCTGTACTGAGAGGGAGATGACTTATCACCTGAATTCTTAAATACAGGGCAAACTGATGAGGTCTTCCAGGGGGTCGGAAAGCACTTCTCCTTGAGGCAGCGCTTAAATAGTTTCGTAAGTATGGGAGCAAGTTCTGGTTGAAGCTTTTTTAACACTATAATTGGGATGCCATCAGGGCCAGTTGCTTTACTGGAATCTAGGTTTTTTATTAGCTTGGCGACCTCATGCACGGATATTTGTATGTTACCTAGCTTGGTCTGTGTTATAGGAGGAAATATGGGGAGATTATGGCCTTCGTCGCATAGGGTAGAATTAGCTGCAAAGTTCTTTGCAAATAGTTTGGCCTTGTCTGACGCTGACGAGATGACCTCTGGTCCATTGATAATGGTTGGGATAGAACGCACACTTCTGTTCAGGATCCTATTTGTTATTTGCCAAAACTGGTGAGAACCAAGCCGCTGATCAGCTACCTTGGATTTAACAGACTGGGCATATAGCTCTCTTGCATTTTTTATTACTCTTTTACAGTGGTTGCTGGCAGTCCTGAAAGCAGCTTTAGTCTCAGTGCATCTATTACGTTGGTAGCTATGGAAAAAGTGATTTCTGTGCGCGATAGCAGCAGCACATTCTGGGGAGAACCATGGCTGGCTTTTAGGTTTTTGTTGGAATTTTTTAGATGGTATGAATTGGTCAATGCCTACAATTAACCATTCGGTCAGATCTGATACTATAGAGGACACTTCCTTTTTAAACATGGAGTGCAGAGGTAAATCAGATATGAATGTACGGAAGCTATCCCAGTCAGCTATAGAGTATCGGTATACAGTACGGTGGAGGGATACGTCTGGGGGCTTCTTACATTTCGTTTTTATCTTAACTGATACGACGGAGTGGTCGGAGGATCCTAGAGGAGAATGAACGGTACATGAACATAGCTCAGGGGAAGTTGAGAGAAAAAGGTCTAAGAGGCTTGCATATTGATTGGGTGTATCGGGCACACGGGTGGGTTCGCGAACTATCTGAGTGAGGTCATAAGCAATGGCAAAATCATGACAAAACCTCCCCTCATCATCTGTCTTATTTGAATGGGTCAGCCATTCCACGTTATGGACGTTGAAGTCACCTCAGATGTGGATGTTAGCCGAGGGATGTGAAGACAGTATGTGGTCTATTTTCTCAGATATGCTCTTAAAGATAGTAACTCCGCTGTTGTGGGGCCTATAGAGGGCAAATATAAATGCAGTGGTGTTAGCAAGTGCAACCCTGAAGCACATATAGGGTAAATTAGGATCTTCTCTAGAGATATCCCTGCCACATGGGAAGCCATCCTTAATGTAGGCACATATTCCATGCCCATGGCGATCTTGGGTGTCAGATTTAGCTGTTAAATTGGAGTATCCATTAATTATGAACTCATCTAGGGAAGTGGTCGGCTCTATTCCAGATGGAAAAGTTGTGACGCGTGGAGGCTTGAAATGCTGGAAGCATGTAATAATTGATCTCAATGATCATCTTCAGTGTCATGCCTGCTTGAGCGTGTGAATTTCACCGGTAGGACTAAAAATAAAAAAGAAATCAGTTTTGGATTCATGGACTTTAAGTGTCTGAGGAGTGGCACTCGTCTGACAAGACGTTGCAATCATCATATATGTATGTATGTATAGCCTTCAACCTCCAGAGAAAGTCAACTCGATGGAAATTGCTCAATTTGTATGTCACATCTGCTTCAAGAGGTGCAAATATGCGGCGGGAGTGCAGAGTCATGAGATGGCATGAACGACAAGATTGGGAGAACTCAATGTGAAAGCGATCATCTGGAAAGATGCAGCAATAATCATATATATACGTATGCATGTATGTATGTATGTATGTATGTATATATATATATATATATATATATATATATATATGTATATATATATATATATATATATATGCATATATGGGTATTTCATATGAAATCCTATCATGATAAATGGATATTTGCTATTATAAATAGAGCATTAATATAAAACCAAATAAAATGATTAAAGAATAAAAATAAATTATTTATTATCCATCAAAAGTTCAACAAAGAATATAACGAAATATTTTTCTTGATTCCATGGAGTTTATAAATTAGGCTTCTTTTTTTCCTTTAGAGGAAAATAACTTAAACATACAAACAGAGAATTGTTATAAAATTGCATAAAATTAAAAAAAATTGTTATATTCCTTGTCTTTGAACTTTTAATATTAATGTAGATTTTTAGTTTTTATTATCTTTTATTTATCTAACACTCATAGTGTTTTATTCTTAATATGGTGTCTTACACGTGTTTCGTTGAATAGTGAAACTTCACCGAACAACTTATCAGAGACAGATTTATGTTCCTTGGAAAGACACACTATATCTATATATAAAACAAGCAATAGATGTATGTGTGTCTGTCTGTAAATATTTAACCGATTCACTCTTAAACTACTTGTCACATTACATTGAAATTAACGGGAAATTGTCATCATGCACCAAGGATGGTTTGTAATTAGTGAAATCTTTGTTTGGATGGATAATATATACAGAAATATATCGATCATACAAACTGTTCATTTCAACTTGCCGACATACTTCTATTTCTTTCTGCGCATGCCCATTTTCATTTCGTCAAGTTTTTTAATATTAAATCTTTTTTACTCTCGATAGCTATATTAGTAGAGAATGCGGCTGGGGTGCTGAATGTTTTGTTTTCGACTCTTGATGATGGCGCTCAATTCATTTTTTAACCTTTTGAAATTACTAGAATATATAGAATATATATATATAGAATTATAATATTCAGGAGAGAATTTGCTCTGTAATAATAAACACCAAATCTGCACGAATTAAAATATATTTTAGCGTTTTTTACGACCGTGCAAGCCCCCCTCTTCCTCACTAGGGTACAATAAAACATTATGAATGTAAAATAAATACATTTTCAGCTTTAGAATTTTTACTAGCAATATATATATATATATATATATATATATATATATATATATATATATATATATATATATATATGCTCTGAACATATAAATTCAGTTGTATTGAACTTAACTAATTGTGACAATTTAAAAAAAAATAATGAACATATACATTGAAAGTATATATTTTTATAAGTAAATGCACACACACACACACACACATATATATAATGTATGTATATATATATATATATATACTGTATATATATTAGTGATGGAACGATTCCAATATTTTTCCTGATTCTGATACAATTACCAATTCCGAATCCGATTCTTTATAAATGTCTAAATATTTAATTAGATAGTTATTATTTTCCTCGATTCTTGTTTAAAAAGAAAACACATGTTAAATTTGCAGATATTTTCCTAAACGTCAAATTACACTTGTGGAGAGGGATCTATTGATTTTCGTATTTTAAAATCAATAAACATTTATTATTTTATTATTATTACCAGCTATAAAAGATTTTGCTTTAAACAAAGTCAAATAAAAACGAAAATTAAAATAATCGTTTTTGGCATTGAAAAATAGGCACAAATTTTTTCGATTCTGATACCGATTCCGATACCCCCAAATTTGTCGTTTTTTCCGATTCCGATTTCGATTCTGATTAATCGTCCCAACACTTATATATATATATGTATATATATATATATATACTTTATGCAATCTCTCTCTCTCTCTCTCTCTCTCTCTCTCTCTATATATATATATATATATATATATATATATATATATATATAGAGAGAGAGAGAGAGAGAGAGATAGACAGAGTGCATAAGGTATCTGAGAACACCTTAAACACTTTTGGAAAAAGAAAAAAAACAGAAGATGAAACTGTTAAATCGTTGAAATTTGCAATATCTTGTAACAAAACAAAAAAAAAACAGATGAAACTGTTTAATCGTTGAAATTTGCAATATCTTGTAACAAAAAAAAAAAAAAAAAACGTATAATATTAATGTACGTTTTATCTTGTATATATCCTCCTCCGGCTTCTATCGCAGACTCAGTTCGAGTTTGAAAGCGATTGCAAGCTTTGATCAGGTGGCTTTTGTTTATGTCCTCCATTACTCGGGCTATTGCTTCCATTAGAAAAGATTTGGTGTTATAAGGATGCTTATTGACTTCCTTTTTAACGATGCCTCACACGTAATAATCCCATGGATCAAAGTCTGGTGAGTTAGGAGACCATAACTTGTGACATGATCGTGAAAATTCTTGGCCATCCAATCCTGGGTTTTCTGGGAATCTTGTTGGAAGAAATATGCTCTTTCATTAGCTACGATGTCTATCCAAGGCTTAACAATGGTTTGAAGAGTATCGACATAGACATCTGCATTAACTCTAATTGATTTTAAGACCCTGTGAAAAAAAAAAATGAGGAGGTTAGATGTGCCCTTCATTGGTAACAACATCGAAAACTATCATTGGTGCATTTTAGAAATCTTGCAATTTCTGAATTGCTGTGTTTCGCTTTTATAGACACTATTGCATGTTTTTTTTTCATTTCATTAGTTTTAGTAGTAAATTCCATGGATCTTCTGAAACAAAACAAAAAAAAAAACATTAATTATTATGACGTTTCTGAACTTTTTAGATTCTTAAGATGAGGATTGGTTATTCATATTCGTATTCGTATTATTTAGATTCATCGGACTACTACCCCTGTGAAGTAAATAAAGGGTTCCGCTCAAAATTCCTTCCACATTCCCGAGTTCGACAAGATACACCCGAAAAAGGCTGGAGGTTACATCGACCAAAACGTTGTGAAAATCACACTCAAGATGAGAACAGTGGTCCGAAGAATCTAAATAATACGATTATTATTATATTTTAAATTTAAATTACAAAAATGCGTCCTCAAATACCTTACGCACCCTATATATGTATATGTGTGTTTGTGTTTGAGCGCGCTCGTGCGCGCGTGTGTGTGTATCTATAAACTGAACATTTCATCCCTTTTTTAGAAAGCTGTCTTTACGATCTTGCTAAAAAAATATCTGTAAATATCTTCACTGATATACACACAACCATGGACACACACGGACATACACAGATATAGATCTGAAAAGACGCTGTTGGTTGCCGTTGGCTGGGTTATACTATTTTTTTTATCCTAAAAGAAAAGTTCTAAGAAAAGGAAAAACAAAAAACAAAACTTTCGTAGACTATTATCATAAAAAAGTGAAATAAAAAAATGAAAGTTTATATATGTATATATGTATATATTTGTTTTTTTTTTGGAAAAAGATATCCTTGTTTGTCTATTTTTTATTATCTGGAAAGGATTTATGTTTTAACTATACCCCATGCCTACCCTGCCTCACAAAATAAAATATACCATTAATGATTCTGTTCTGGAAGTCAGCCAGCCATTAGCAGTTATGCTGGGCTTGCTGTGTTTGCTTTCTCTCTCTCTCTCTCTCTCTCTCTCTCTCTCTCTCTCTCTCTCTCTCTCTCTCTCTCTCTCTCTCAAATGGGATAAAAGTGTATTGGGGCTGGAGGGAGAGAAGAGAATCGATTTAGACTCAAACAACAAGACTTGTTTGCTAGTCAGCTGCACTGAATCTTTTCTTACCTCCCCATTCCAAGAACGCCACAATTTTCCCATAGTCTGCCTGTATGCCTGTTTGCCTGTTTGCCTGTCTGGAGATTCTTGTAATACTATTTAAATAAGATATTCATTAACATTTCATCAAGTGATCTAATTTTAGATAAGGAAAGTATAGATTTAGATAAGGCCATTAAATTTTACAAGTCATTCGGTTCTGGATTTTCCGAGATTGCAAGATAAAACATTTTCCACAATTTGTCTTGGATCTATTAAAAAAATAATAAAATAAAATAAAAACGATGCTAGTGTATATAAAAAGGGGTTTTAGTTCTCTTTTACTACAAAAACTGTAACACCAGGGTCGGAAAATGAGGTTAAGAAGCCAACGCCCCTGAGAAGAGGCATTCTGGCCCGCAAAAAATGCTAGGGCGGTCCCGTCGGCATTCCTCGGTCAGGGCGTCTCAGGCGATTAGCAGTAAACTAATCCCTTCTCAAAGAGATAAGGCCAAGCTTGGGAGGATGGACCTCCAAGAACTGCAGAACGAGCATTACACCGCATTCAACAGGGACCACGTAATTACAGAATTGTTCTAATCTTTGCTGATTTTGGGGGCCAAGATTAAAAATCCCTAAATTTTGGCCTCTTTCTGGTCTTGGAAAATTTAGAACACGTTGTATTAGCTGACCGGTGTAACATCAAATGAGATAGCCTCATCTTTTATTAGTTCCTCCAACTGAAGGATCCTTTCTTTTTAATTTATAAACAAAGCAATACTTTTCTGCTTTATTTTTTTTAATTTTAGAAACAAAACAATATTTTTCCGTTCCAATAGTTTTTTTTTTAATTTTAGAAACAAAACAATAGTTTTCTGGGGTTTTTTTTAATTAAAAAAATTTTTTTTTAATTTTAGAAACAAAACAATAGTTTTCTGTTTTTTTTGTTTTTTTTTTTAATTTTTTAAAATTTTAGAAACCAAACAATATTTTTCCGTTCCAATAGTTTTTTTTTTTAATTTTAGAAACAAAACAATAGTTTTCTGGGTTTTTTTTGGTTTTTTAAATTTTTTTAAATTTTAGAAACCAAACAAAACTTTTATCTGTTGTATTTTTTTAATTATTTTATTGATGTTAAAAGTCATTATTATCGCACATTTTGTTACTGAGGTTTTGTGTTTATGTTAATCAACATATTATTTTTTTCAATATTGATTCAATGCTATGTCAGTCGATATGACAACGGTCAGCTAATACCATGTGGCTTCAATTTTCCGAGGCCGGGGATTAAGTCTCCCTTTCGTACACTGTCGAATAAGAAACAATGATTTGAAAATTAGGAAAAATATTTATTAAAGTTGGCTCATCGCAAAATCTACTGGATATATCAGGGTTGTGGTGGTGAAGTAGGTTTGTCAGAATCTTGGGGGGATTTTTGACACCCCTAACAAAAAACTGCGAATAAAATATAAAAAACTCGTAATTTCTCTTTTTAAAGTGGGTTGTTTATTTTTTTTTTATGGAATATACTTCCAAAATAAACTATTAAAGTCGTTTAAAAAATAATAGAAATATTATTTTTTATTTTTTCAAAAACAGTGTTTACAAAGTGCCTGCGCGCCTTCATGCAGCCATTTTGTTTACGTAATGAAATCAATTGAATTTTACGAGTTAATTTTTTTTCAATTTTTTTTTCACTTTAAAAATCTATCAAAATTTTTCTATTAGTTCAATTTTTACGATATTTTCAGTGTCAATGTGAAATTTTATGATCTTTCCAATAAACCGAATATGATATTCTAGACAAGGGTTTTTAAAAATTCACATCCCCCATTTTGAAATGTCTATTAAAATGAAAATAATTAATTTTCTCACCTCAAATTTGCATATCACAAATTGAAGATAAAAGATCAATGAATAAAATAATCTAATTAAAAAAAAAATACAGTTATTTGCAAATTTACTTGTAAAGTACAAAGTTTAAAACCTTTATTTTAAAAACCACGTTGAATTTTATTTAAGTGAAACCTTATAATCTTCTTATACTGCACAGAAAGTTTCGTTTAATTACGAAAATTATTTCTATTTCATTCAATTTTTTTTTTTTTAGATATTAAAAAAAAATTCACTCCATAAAGAAGAAATAAAATATATTAAATCAAAAAATCATGTATTTCTTTGAGAAAAGAAAAAAAATTCCTCAACTGTTTTTTTTTAAAGCAAAAACTTATAAGTAAAATGTGACTAGTTTTCCAACTATGGTGACACATATTTCTTCACGCACAAGGCAAGACGGCTAACGCGAACGTGTGGTTTTTACGTCATTCTGTCTATCCGCATTTCGAAACAAGAACAAACATCACTTCCGGCGTTTCGCTGACACCATAACAATGCTTACGTAATGGCGGCTTTTTCAAATAGTTTTTATTTAAAAAATACATGGACTTTAAAATATAAATGTGGATACATTCTTAACAATGAAGAATAGAAGTACCCATTGAATTGTTTTTTTTTATAGGTCAGTGATTTTTGGAAATTTATATATACATATATTTATCGAAGCAAGTTAAAATTTGTTGATTTTCTTTAAATCTTTTTTAAAGAAAACCGATTTAAAAACACAAATATTGCATAATTTGCTATCAAACCTGTTATTTTTTTAAATTTGGTCTTTGCTCCTTTAATTGAGAAAAAAATAGGGTTTGAATTACATTTCTTCAAGTAGTTATAAGCTTGAAAAGATAGGAGGTCGAATTATTCAATTTTTTTTCACGCATTTTTAATGTCGGTTTCTGATACTGCTAGTGGTGAAGGTTTGCTCTCTTTAAGTGCTTCTTTCCTTAGATTATAAAACCAATTGTGATAATTTCTTCTAATTCTGTTGTTCCTTTATAATACCAACAAATTGCAATAGATTATTGTCTTTTATTCTTCAATGTTTTTTTTTTTTTTCGTTTCTTTTCCGTTATCATTTTTGCCATTCCTATGATGTCATGAAGAATTCTTCTTACCTATTATCTCCTTACAACAAAACTCTCAGAATCGGCATCGGAGATAATGCAATCTTTTTTTTTAATTTTTTCCTTTTTTCTGACTCATTCAATGGATTTACGTATTGGAAAACAAAACCAAAAACACGTGATCGTTGAATGGAAACAGAAGATTAGAAGTGTCAGGCTTTTATGGATCTAACACGATCCAAGAATGGATAGGAAGAGAAAAGGTTCCGTCTGAAATGCTTCTTTTTCCCTTCACAACTCTATAAGTGATGGGGGGATTTTGCTGTTCATGATGACGAGATCAAAATTAGACATCTCGATGGAAGAAGAAAACTTCCTCCAAGGCTGCACGTACACTTCCATAATTGCTTCTACGACTAAAAGAAAGATTCCAAAAAAACTTTTGATGACCCTACCACCCCATCAAAATCGGTAAATGTTAGGATTAGCGGATTTTTTTTTTTTACGTGTTCTCGTATCTTAATTAAAGCTTTTATTTACCAGTCGAAAATCCGTCACAAATCAGCTTGGAAGAGAAGTGACGTTGTATCTGATTTTAGATACGTCTAAACATTGCAATAATTGGTTTTGTTCGTTGATTGGTCTGTCATAAGTCCGTTTGAAATATTGGTCTGTAAAACTTGTTTACAATATCACTTTCACTAATCTAACGGACTTAGGTTGGAAACATTACTTTCATTTGGTTAGTCAAACTTAGGTATTTTCGCATTTGGTTTAGTCTGTCATGCTTAAGTTTGAACTTTTAGGTCTTTTGTACTTGAGTTTGAAATATCACTTTCATTGGTTTGTTATGTGTAGGTTTTAAATATTTTACTGTTTATTTATTTGTTTTTTATTTTTTGTACATAGAAGTCACCACTTATCAAGGCTCGGAGGCGACTCGAGGATAAGGGTTAATGAGTGTACAGTGCTCAATATGATAATATCGTAGTAATCGTTAGTAGTGGAAATTTGGTAAATTGGATTGCTTAAAGGGACGGTTCAACAAGAATTTGTTTACGTTGGACTTGAAGACGACTAAATTATGGTCAGCTGGAAAGCAAGCAAACTGAAGAGAGTTCCACAGGCGTGCAGTTCTAAGGGAAAAGCTTTGTTCAGGAAATCTACGTTTAGGTTTAGGAACAGATAAAGAGTGAGGGAAATTATTGTATATAGTATTTTCAGCTGGACGAGTGTTTTTTGTGAAATTTTGGTGAGGGGGAAACCATTAATTGGAGCTCAAACGAGCACTTGCCATGAAAATAATGATAAAGCAGGGACAGGCTCGTAACGTCTCTTCTTTGGGAAAGAGGTTGCAGAGAAGAGAAAAGGGTACGTGGCTTTTATATAGGTAGAGAATTGTATCAGCAGTGAGATATCTAATGGAGCAGTAGAAGGATCCCACCATTTTTCCAGCGACCTTGGCAACGTGTTCCATTTCAAATCAAGAGTAAAGGTCAAGCCCAAAAGCTTGTCAAAGCATGGAGCCTGTTCAAGACGCGAGCCATTCATGCAGATATAAACTTGGGAAACAAATGAACCTCCTTCTAGATTGCTGTGTCATATATTAATCTTGTTGACACACCGTAAACAGCGTTAAGCCCGGTCCGTACCAGATAAGTGACTATTTGTGAATACTAGTAACTATATGTTGGGCACATGACATAATCATGTTGATACATCGGTTCTCATTAGATCATTGAAGTTAACGTTGAGCCTAGTCAGATGAGTGGCTATTTGGGAATACCAGGCACTGTATGTAGGAGGACGTAAACACCTCTCTGCAAGAGTTGCAAAAAAACTAACGTCGTTATCTCCTCTGACGGGGATATACATGTGAAATTGGACCGATTCTGAATTCCATACTCCCATGAGACTTCATCCATAGATGGAAACCAGTTCAACCTGCTTAGTGTGAGTGCCGCTTTGCTATGGTAAGTTGTTGTGGATATCTTATGATTTTAAGCATTTATCAAACCCAAGTATGAAGATGTCCTAAGTCCACAGCAATTTTAACAAAAGGCAAAGAAAATTTTGCTCTAAATTTTGTGATGAAATGGCTCATCAAATGCATCATCCAAACTTTGCATCATTAAAATCGAAAACAAAGATATAATAGAGAGATATAATAATCATTTATGTGTTTATTTATGTGGTTATGTATGCGTTTGTGTGTTTATTCATGTGTTTATGTATGCGTTATTTATGTGTTTATTTATGTGTTTATGTATGCGTTATTTATGTGTTTGTGTTTATTTATGTGGTTGCTTACGCGTTTATTTATGTGTTTGTGTTTATTCATGTGTTTACATATGTGTTATTTATGTGTTTATTTATGTGTTTATGTATGCGTTATTTATGTGTTTGTGTTTATTTATGTGGTTGCTTACGCGTTTATTTATGTGTTTATTTATTCATGTGTTATTTATGTGTTCATGTGTTTATTTATGTGTTTAACTGTGTTTGTGTATTTATTCATGTGTTTATTTATGTGTTTATTTATTCTTTTTACTCACGTTCACCTCAAACAAAGCATGTCGCCACTTGGATGGACGTAAGGGGCTACTGTTTGGAACCATGCCTAAGATAGATTAACAAGATGGTTTACGTTACATTTAAACTTCTGCATTTCAGTAAGTTAAGGAAGCAGGTAGTAGGAAGGGAATTCCGAAGTCTAGTTGTTCAAGGGGAGAAACGATTAGAGTAGAAAGCTTTCTGGCATTTGGGGGCCGCAGTAGTGAAAGGGTGTGATTTTGTTGCTAAGCAGGTTTGTCATGGATATATATATATCAAGGGACACAAGTGGAACGTGTTCATCAGAGCACATTCCATTAAAATACTTGTAAAACAGGCACAGGGATACATATTCAGGTGATGGGACAGGGGTTGGAGCTTAGTTGACAAAGTCGGACCTACTAGATTGAAGACTCTTTTTTGGACCCTATCCAAGAGGAAGAAACTAGTGATAGATGCACCAGCCCACATGTGGCAATAATACTCCATACATGGTCGAATGGTGGCCTTGTAGAGGTACAGGATACTCTCAGGTGTGAATAGTTTTCTATATCATGATAGAGGAAACCCACCTTCTTTGCAGCAGCCTTTACCATGTCCTCCATGTATTTGTCTCAGTTCATATTTCCTGTGAATGTTAAGGAGTTTGAAGGAAGGATTCTTAAGTAGGATGCTATTTGTTATGGACATCGGTAGTTGGAGAGGCTCATATAATTGTTAAAGGAGAGTAGTTAAGTTTTACTAGCATTAAATGTTACCATACATTTATGGCCTCATTCCACTATGGTCTGGACGTCATTTTCTAAGGATTCTGCCATTGTCTTAGATTTGTGTACATCTGTTCTTCCTTCGTGCATGCTATGGAGCATTGTATCATCAGAAAATATACCCATCTCGGACACAATATTATCAGGGAGGTCGTTAATGAATATCAGAGAATGAAGTTAATGAAAAATCAAAAATAATAATGGCCTAAGGATCGACCCCTGAGGCACTCCCGCATTAATGTTATGCTGTTTGGATGTACGTTCATCAATGATAACTTGGATTGTCCTATTGTCTAAGATTGATCTAATTATATTTAGTATTCGTCCAGTTATGCTGTATGATTTAATTTTCATTAGCAGCCCTTTGTGGCAGACTTTGTCAATGGCCTTGTATATATCAAAGGCTACAGCCCTGACTTCGCCTGCCTTATCCAGTGCATGATGACTGTTAAAATATCTGCAATAGAACGACATTGCCTAAATCCAAACTGCTTGTCAGAGAAAAGATTAGCTTTTGCGAGGTGGTGAACTAGTGCTTGATTGATTAAAGTCTAAAAGATTTTAGCGAAGAGGGGGAGGAAACTGATAGGGCAATAATTTAGAGGATTAGTCCTTTCGCCAGAATTCTTGTACACTGATACTGCAGAGGCCATTTTTCAGCTATTAGGGAACCAAAATTAAGTAAGGCATTTGTTGTAGAGCTTGGAAAGTATGGGGGTAACTCAGTTCTTAATTAGTATAGCAGGGATAAGCTCAGGCCCACACACCTTGGAGTTTTTTATAATATATTATAATATTGCAGACATAAGAAGGGAGGATTTTTAGATCATAAAGTGTGGCTTCAGTCTGCATAGGGAAATTAGGGAAGGAATTGTTTGTTGGCTCTAGGGTGGAGTTAAAGGTGAATCATAAAATTTCCAGAAATCACGAGTTCCTATCTTCTGCGATTCTATGCATTCCCATGTTATTTCAGCATGCCTTCTTTTGGTTGTGGCTATTTTTCTCTTACAATGATTTCTAGCATCTATAAATTTTTGCCTATTTGTATTTGATTTATGATGTATGAATCATCGAATGTATGCTGTCTTTGTGCAATGTCACCTGCACAATCTGTAGTGAACCATGGCAGTGAGTGGGGCTTGCTATAATACTTCCGTGTGGGAACATGTGTTTCAATGCTCACTGTGCCCTATTCGTTTGTCTCATTGGCACATTGTTCAGCAGAAACAGAGAAGATATTGGTCCATGGGGCATCTCTGATGTGTTCTCTGATGGCTTCCCAGTCAGCCCTTTTGTCATTTCGAGCAATGGCTCTTCACCTTGGGATTTAAGTGTGATGTCTACTGGTACTACTAGGTGATCTGCATTTCAAAGTGGACTGTGGGCATTATTCATACAATCCTTGCATACTGTGGTAAGGAATAAGTCCTGAAGTAAAGCTTGTTGGTATTCAGGATTTAGGAGGCGGGTCGAGAACATGACTTTCTGTGTGAAGGAATGGGCTATAGAGAAGCCATAAATAGAGTGTCCAACTGCATCTGTGCAACCTGAGAAACTAAGCTAATTTTTATGGTGGACATTAAAGTAACCAAACATGTATTTGGGCGTTAATATCTAAGGATAGCATTTATAGCATCTATACTGCCAAAGACATGATCGATTAGGGTACAGTCCTTCCAGACTTGAGGAGGAACGGTTGAGAAAATATAAGTAACAAACGCAGTACTGAAAGCCTCGTCAAAAGCACATAAAGGCCTGGCCATCTAATTCAGAATGTTGCTCTTTAGTTAATGTCAGGGTGCTACAAATATACATGTATCTATCCAAGTTCTTACAGCAGTAAGGGAGGTATCCTATCATGTTAAAGTAATTGGAGGAGATTGAGGAGTGAAGGCTTTTTTCATTTAATGCTAAGATATCCAAGGAGGTAAGAGGTAAGACAAACTGGCAATCAGGTACCCTCAATCTCTCAGACAAAATCGGCCCATACCAGCTGAAGGAGCACAAGTGACATATAAGCAAACTCATTTTGCTCAATTTGTGAGAGAAAGAAAACAAATTCGAGAATAGGGGAATGGCATTCAATGTCCTAGTCAGGAAACAAGGCGAAGGGTGGCTCTGGTGAGTTCCCTTGTACCTCTGCACCTGGCTTGGAAGGTTGTCGACCATGATTGAAGAGATCTCCCTCCGACAGTTTTAATATTAGTTTTTCTTCTCCTACGAGGTGGCTTCAATAAGTTTCCACACTTTTTTCATATAGGCTCTTTTATTGATAGTACACACATGAAACTCTAGTCCGTTTCGAAGTAATCTCCTCCAGCTGCAATGTACTTGTTGCACCATTCCAACAACTTCTAGAGGGCCCCATAGAAGTCTTCTTGTGTGAACATGTCAATGACTCTCGTCACAGCTTCTTTCATCTCCTCAGTTGTCTTATAACGACAGCCTCTAAGATTTTCCTTGAGCTAAAAGAATAACGAAAAGTCACAGGAAGCAAGATCTGAACTATATAGAGGGTGAGGAACTGTCTTAATGCCCGTCTTAGTCAAATAGTCTATGACATGAATAGAGTTGTGGAACTGTCTTAATGCCCGTCTTAGTCAAATAGTCTATGACATGAATAGAGTTGTGGAACTGTCTTAATGCCCGTCTTAGTCAAATAGTCTATGACATGAATATTCGCACAAATCCTCTGCATCTTCACTTCCTCATGAATAATTGTGTGTACAGTTATCACACTGACAGCAAACTGTGCACTTATTGCCGGTATAGACACACAACGGTCTTTATCCATGAAATTCTTCATTTAGCCAATCAACTCTGGTGTTCTGACTTCCTTACTCCTCCCACACCTCTCATCGTCTCTCACAGACTCTCTGTATTCCTTGAATCTCTTATGCCACTCAAAACTGATGCTCGATTCATGCAGGATGGTGCAAAAGCAGTCTGAAACATTCCATACAATTTTATAGTTTAAAATACAATTTTATTGAATATCGTTCTTCTAAAGGGTCCTCATGTTCAGATTGCATTCTTTAAATTCATAAGCTATGACAATCGGGCTTTAGTAGGGTGTAATCGGTTCTGAAAATGGGGGATCGATTTACTGGAATGTTGTATGTGAAACTGAACCCCTTTCTAAATTTTTACATATTGATTGTTTTCATTTTTTTAAAAATAATCTGGTAGTTTAGTGTTCAATAATCCGCAAAAATAGTTGAAAAAAAGACGAAAAAGAAAACATTGTAAGGGGGTGTCAATTGTTTAGGGGCACTTACATATTTTTGAAAAATATTTTCTTTACCCAAGTTGTGCATGATTAAAACTAGAACTTGACTTTAAAAAAAACTACGTTTTTCGTGTCCAAAATTATTTATTTACGATTATTTTATTTGTATTTTTCATGACAAGGTGGAATTATTCTCAAACAAAAAAACAAAACGTGTTTTCCTAATGTAAAAAAATGCTTGATTAATTGACATATTTAAAAAACACATTTTTTTTTTACGACAACCCAGCGTAGTCCTAAAAACTAATCGAACTCTACGTTTTTTGGATAGTACGTTTTAATAGCCTTTATAGATAATATAAAAGAAGGGATTTTTTAAAATAATGAAAATTTAACATTTTAGTATGGGGGATAACTTTCCTATATAAATTAAATGTAAAATGAACCGACGTAGCGAAACATGTAACGGTAAGCGTGTTTTTCCTGTTTGGTGGCGGGGGTGTGGGCAGAAAGAAGGAATGGGTGAGGATGGTGATCATAAGTTCCAAACATTCTAAAAATAGGTAGAAACACTTCAAACCGTATGTATGGGGGGAGTTTTTATATATATATATATATATATATATATATATATATATATATATATATATATATATATATATTTTTAGGGTGGACCTGTACAATGCACACTCCCTCCTTGTATTTTTTTTTCGTTTTTTTTTTTTTTAATTTTTCAACGGATTATATAAAGGATTTATCATTTAATCTAAGGGCAATGATGTTAAGACTTTATTATCCAATGTATTCCGTATTGTTTTCATTGGTCGCCAGGTTTGTTTTCTCGAGTGCGTGCATTAAGTTTTTGCGCGTTTATACATTAAATCTGTAGACTCACTATTCCATAGCTAGCTATAACATATACTAACCGAACGGGTCACGAGTAGGTAGTCTAGTATTAGGTGTATCGGAATTTTTGTAGGAATTTTTGATACCCCTAACACGAAACTGCGAATAAAATATTAAAAAAAACTCGTAATTTCTCTTTTAAAAGTGGGTTGTTTATTTTCTTTATGGATTATACTTCCAAAATAAACTATTAAAGTTGTATAAAAAGTAATAGAAATATTATTTTTTATTTTTAAAAAATAGTAATGAAATTAATTAATTTTACGAGTTCAGTATTTTTCAATTTTTAAACTTTAAAAATCTATCAAAATTTTTCTATTGATTCTATTTTTACGGTCAATGTGAAATTTTGTGCTCTTTCCAATAAACCGAATTTTAGACAAACGTTTTTTTTTAATTCACGCCCCCCCCTATTTTGAAATGTCTATTAAAAAGTAAATAATTAATTTATGTGGCAAAGTTTTATATATCACAAATTGAAGATATAAGATCAATAAATAATATATTCAAATTAAAAAAAAAAAAAAGAACAGTTTTTTTGGAAATTTACCTGCAAAATCTGTAACGTGCATCCAGGAGATAAGCGCCCGCGTGTTTGCGTGTTGTGTGGGTACGTGGGAGAGACGGATGAGGGGAAAAAGACTTACCTCGAGACCAGCTCAGCGTTACCGACCAAAAATAGAAAAGAGGGACCAAGATGGCGACCGCCGTCTTTTGTAAAGTATGATGTCTCGCAAAGTCACACGAATTCTCGGAATATGCAAATTTAGCCGACCTAGAACGACGATAAAAGCGGGTGAGGGGAAAGACGTGGGCAGGGGACGATTGAGTTGGCTGGGGAATCGTGTGGCTGTTGCTTCTTGTGCCGTGTTGAGGATATCTTACCGTGTTAAAGAGAGAGTCGGGCGCCATCTTGAATTTTTCCCTACATTTTTTTTCTTACAGTAATTTCTCACTTTTACAAGCTATTTCGGCCATTTGGCCTCTAGGACTATGACCGAGTCGAAATTTGACTTAAAGCTCATACCCGAGTTTGACGGGTCCACGTCCATCGTCGACTGGGTTGAAAGGGTCGAGCTGACGTGCGACCTTTGTGAGGTGAAAAGGGTACACACTGTAATTCCCCTGAGATTGGCTGGGGGTGCCTTGAGTGTATATCAGCAACTCAGTGCTGCCGAAAAGGGAGATGTCACCGCAATTAAAGCTGCGCTGTACAAGGCATTTGCCATGGATCCTTGTACGGCCTATGAAAAATTTGCTTCCCGAAAACTTCTACCGGAGGAAAGCGTGGACGTTTTCTTCGCTGAGTTAAAGAAACTTGCAGTTCTGTTCGGTGGAGGGGTGTCGGAGCGGACGCTTGCGTACGCGTTTGTGGCGGGCCTTCCCACTCGGGTGAAGCAGCTACTGAGAGCCTCAACCAGCGTTTCAACAACGACCATGGAACACTTGATGGAACGTGCTCGAGCCATCATCAAAGATGAGGAGGACCTGGGGGAACCAGTTGTGATGGCGACACAGACAGGCCAGATTGGCGCTCGGGAGATTCCGAATCAGAACCCTGCAAGCAATGGGAAATGTTTTCGCTGCGGCCGACGCGGACATTTTGCAAGGAATTGCACCAACAGGGGGCGTGTGCGCTGTTTTAAGTGTGGCGGTTTGGGGCATCTAGCCCAAAACTGTGCGGGAAACGTATCAGGGGAGAGGACGTCAGCGCCGCCCTGCTCCCCGAGCAAAATTTGAACAAGGCGCAACCAGTAATAACCGTCTACGTAAACAGGATACCCTGCTTAGCACTTCTCGACTCAGGCTGTTCGCATACTATAGTGAGCACCAGGCTGTGTCCAAGTTGGACTAAGAGGAAGATCAAAGTCACCACGATAGGAGGCGAGACCCAGACATGCTGTGGAGCTGGAACTGTCAAGATCTACACGGACACCGGTGCAGCCACTAAGATCAATGTGCTCGTGACCCAAGGAAATCTCCTGGGGTTTGACCTGTTGCTCGGATACGATGCCATCAAGGCGCTGGGGGGAGTCGCAATTCATCGGGATGGAAAGGTGCGATTCTTAGAGGCCCCAGTGTGTGCAGCGCTCCATATCGATCGGCCGGATTTTACAGTGGACTACGACTCGCGCAAGAGGGCCTGGATTGCATCTTGGAAGTGGACCGAGGGAATGGCACCGACTAAACTCAAGAATGGGGTTGCAGAGTACCCTATACCCAGTGAGGCCCGAGCAGAATATGAAAGGGAACTAAAGGCGTGGATCCAAGATGGCTGGTTAATCCCCTACCCTGAGGACAAGCTTGGGCCTCCGAAGGGTCTAATACCCTTGATGGCAGTAGTCCAGCATAACAAGTCGAAAGTACGGCCCGTGCTGGACTATAGGGAGCTTAACAAGCATATTGAAGCCTACACTGCCGATGCTGACGTATGCGCCAGTAAGTTGAGGGAATGGCGTCAGAAAGGCACTAATGTCTCAATATTGGATTTACGAAAAGCCTATTTACAGGTGCGAGTTGATGAGACGTTGTGGCCGTTCCAGACAGTTTGGTTCCAGGGGCAGAGGTACTGCCTTACACGCCTTGGCTTCGGCCTAAATGTGGCACCACAGATCATGAAGACTATTGTCAACACAGTATTGTCCCAAGAAAAGCCCATGAGGGACTCAACGTCAGCTTACATTGATGACGTATACGTCAATGAAGATGTACAGTCTGCGTCGTGTGTCAAAGAAAAGTTGGCTCAGTTTGGTCTGGAATGCAAGAATCCCGAACGTTTAAGGGAAGGAGCACGTGTATTGGGATTGGATGTTTATGAAGAGGATGGCACCCTACAATGGAGGCGTGGCAGTGAAATTCCAAGCATCCCCAACCTCGTTACAAGGCGGACCGTTTTTTCTTGGTGTGGAAAACTTGTTGGTCACTTACCAGTCTGTGGCTGGCTCCGCGCAGCTGTTGGTGTGATTAAACGCAGAGCAAATTTAACAACCACGGGTTGGGATGACATATCCGATGATGTCCTACTAACTCTGATGATTAAGGAGACACTGGAGAGAGTGAACAAGAAGGACCCTGCCTGTGGGCGGTGGTGTGTTAACGGAGACAACGTAGGTGTGTGGGTTGATGCCAGTTCTTTGGCGTTGGGAGTATCGTTGGAGCAAGGAGGAAACGTGTTCGAGGATGCATGTTGGCTGCGGCCCGTAACAGATTCTCAGCATATCAACCTGGCAGAGCTGGACGCTGTTGTAAAGGGGGTAAATCTGGCCCTGCAATGGCAGTCTAAGAAGTTGACCTTGTACACAGATTCTCTCTGTGTCTACCACTGGGTGTCTGACACACTTTCAGGACGGACACGAATCCGTACCAAGGCAGCAAGCGAAATGTTAATACGGAGAAGGCTAGACACGCTAAAAAACCTGGTATCTGAGTATGGGCTATCACTGAGCGTCACTCTGGTGCCATCACATTGTAATCGTGCTGACCAACTGACCCGTGTACCTCACAAATGGTATGAAGCCGCGAAGATGGGAATGGAGATTACTGCTCGATCTTGTGCAGTTGCAATCGACCCATGTCAAATACAAAAAATTCATGCACAGAGCGGACATCCGGGTATCAAGAGGACCCTTTATTTTGTGAGGCGTGCATACCCAGCAGTGACCAAGATGGATGTCAGACAGATCGTCAGAAATTGTGAGGCTTGCCAGTCTATTGATCCTGCACCAGAGCGATGGCAGAAGGGTCGCTTGGAAGTTGAGAGTGTGTGGCAGCGGCTGGCCATGGATATTACCCATTACAGTGGCAAGCCCTTTCTAACTCTCATTGATTGCGGGCCTACGAGATTTGCGGTGTGGCGGCAGATGACCAGACAGGATTCAGCAAATGTTGTTCGCCACCTATCATCCATTTTTTTTGAGCGAGGTGCGCCGGAAGAGCTCCTGACTGACAATGATGCAGCGTTTTGTAGCCAGCAAGTCCGGCAGTTGTTAGATGAGTGGGGCGTCCGTCTACGGTTGCGATGTGCGCATGTGCCATCAGGAAATGGCATTGCTGAAAGAAGCCATCGCAGCATCAAGAGAATTGCTGCCAGGAAGCGATGTACTATTGCGGAAGCAACATATTGGTACAACATTACGCCAAAGGACGGGACGTCCCCTTCAACCGCACCTGCGAATGCTATTTACACGTACCAAGTCGGAGTGAAGGGAATCAACACTACGCAGCCAACCGACAAGAGAACATATAACAGATATGAAGTGGGAGATCCAGTGTGGGTGCGGCCTCCAGGAAATCGGTGCACCGACAAGTTTAAGCGAGGACACATATCTGGAGTGATTAGCCAGCAGTCTGTTTTGGTCGATGGAACCCCACGACATGTGCGAGATCTTCGCCCAGCTACCGAGGTGCGTCATACAACTACAGAAGAAAGCAGTGAAGCGTCTAGCGATGAGCTGCCGATGCACGGATTCAGTGAGCCCCTTCCAGAGACTGATAGCGATACTTCATCTGATGAGGCGGAACCAGATCCAGAGCCCGAATCTGAAACAGTGAATGTACCTCTTCGCAGAAGCACACGCACTAAAAGGCCACCCCCCCAGTGCTCTCTATGTGATCATCAGATCAGGGGGGAGTGTAACGTGCATCCAGGAGATAAGCGCCCGCGTGTTTGCGTGTTGTGTGGGTACGTGGGAGAGACGGATGAGGGGAAAAAGACTTACCTCGAGACCAGCTCAGCGTTACCGACCAAAAATAGAAAAGAGGGACCAAGATGGCGACCGCCGTCTTTTGTAAAGTATGATGTCTCGCAAAGTCACACGAATTCTCGGAATATGCAAATTTAGCCGACCTAGAACGACGATAAAAGCGGGTGAGGGGAAAGACGTGGGCAGGGGACGATTGAGTTGGCTGGGGAATCGTGTGGCTGTTGCTTCTTGTGCCGTGTTGAGGATATCTTACCGTGTTAAAGAGAGAGTCGGGCGCCATCTTGAATTTTTCCCTACATTTTTTTTCTTACAGTAATTTCTCACTTTTACAAAATCCGAAGTTTAAAACTTTTTTTTTTTAAACCACGTTGTTTGTATTTTTTTTAATGGACCTTTGGTTCTTGCCCCTTTAATTAAAAAATAAATTAGGGTTTTAATTACATTTTGCGAGTAGTTATAAGCTTGGAAAGACAGGGGGTCGAACTAATTCACGCCTCCCCATTTTGAAATGTTTATTAAAAGTAAATAATTAATTTATGTTCCAAAGTTTTATATATCACAAATTGAAGATAAAATATCAATAAATAATATATTCAAATTTAAAACAAAAAAAAGAACAGTTTTTTGGAAATTTACCTGTAAAGTCCGAAGTTTAAAACCTTTTTTTTTTTTAAACCACGTTGTTTGTATTTTTTGCTTTTTTTTTTTTAAATGAACCCTGTGTCCTTGCTCCTTTAAATGAAAAAAAATTAGGGTTTGAATTACATTTTTCGAATAGTTATAAGCTTGGAAAGACCGGGGGTCGAATTATTCAATATTTTTCACGAAGTTTCTGACACGCCTAGTCTAGTATATATAAAAACTTAGATCAGCTTTCTTGGTTGATGAAATTATCCTTCCGGTTTTCGACTTTCACTTTCAATAATTCTGCACATGCGTAGATTTCTAACGGCTCAACATATTTGTTGCAAAAGAAATAAAACAAAACCTTAAATACCACTTTTTTCCGCATTTTACGAATCGTTTTTTTTTTTCACATTTCATTTTTCCCTTACATTTTATTATTATTATTGGCTCACATGGAGCTTTCACTCAAGTCAACAAACGATCTGATTGGAAACCTGTGGTGTTCTCTGGAAGCTGAGTGAAAACAAGTCTCCCCAGACGTCCAGCTCTCTCCACCTCCTTTGATAGCATTTGCAAATGAATTTGCATCATCGCAACAGCCGCTTACCATTGATTTCTCGCTGGTAGTGGCCATTGGTTTATACTGGAATTTGAGTGGCACTCAGTCTCCCCAAGGTCCCAGTTCTCTTTGCGCTTGTCCAGCTGAGGTCTGGTTGGCGCTCGCTCCTCGGTCTTTCAGTCCTTATTAACCCTTCTCAGCCCTTTGGTATCACTTTTTTATTGGGGGAACGGTGATGAAATAATGGGAGGGGGGGTAGAACTTGTAGATATGCAGTTTCGGTGTTCTTTATTCTCTGTAACACTTCTTCGTTATATTGTCTTGTATTATTCTCCGCATTCAAGGGTTTTCCGTAATATTTCGGTTGTTTTCATTATCGTTAGTCGTTGTACTTTTGCAATTATTCCTCTGATCCCAATTATTATTTTTTTTTGTAATGATTCTAACATAAACAAAACAATAATACATAAATAAAACCGAAGATAATTAGGCAAATATCCAGATACGCTACAACAGAACACCGAACACTCTAATTTTTTTTTTTTTTTATAGGTAATTGAGGTCGCTGACAACGAATCTGATAGTCAAACTTGAGGCAAATTTACGGTTTGCATGGTATTAACCCCTGAACCCACGAACTACTTTCCACCATTTTGCCGCTTCCGTTTACGCTACGCGCGTGCGCTGCAGTATAAACGACGGCTTGCTTCACCTAACAAACTGCTTTCTCACATGGCGTATCGATAAAAAAATCACGGACTGACATTTTTTAATGACTTACAATTAAGCGGGGCGCCCCCCCCCCTGCTCGCGCCGATAATGTAAACAGTAAAATCTTCGAAAAATGTTAAATGGTGGTCTAATTGGTAAATGTCGGTGCGTTACTTTTTGAAAATTTGAAAATTCTGTTCCAGGAAAAAAAAATTAAATTAACCCCCTCCCTCTCCCCAACTTGGAGTGGTTTCCTTTTCTTGTTTTATTTCTTTTTCAGCTAATTTTAAATTTTCCGCCCAAAAAGTGCTATAATGTATTTTTGAAAATTAGAAAATTCTATGTTCAGGGGGGGGGGATTAGATTACAGCCCCCCCCCCCAACTTGGTGTGCTTTTCTTTTCTTGCTTTTTCTTATTCATCTAATTTAAAAATTTCCGCGGAAGATTTGTACGCCATGTGAGAAGGCAGTTTGCTTGTTGAAGCCGTCATTTATGCTACAGCGCACGCGCGTAGCGTAAATGGAAGCTGCAAAATGGTGGAAAGTAGTACGTGGATTCATGGATTAATCCCGTGAATTTGCCCCAAGTTTGACTATCAGATTCGTTGTCAGCGACCTCAATTACCTATAAAAAACAAATTAGAGTTGTTGGTGTTCTGTTGTAGCGTATCTGGATATTTACCGATAATTATAAAAAAAAGTGCACGCTTTCAGCGTCCCAAATTCCTTGAAACGATATTTATTTGAATTTTTATTGCAAATTAGAATCTCTTTTAAAAAATTCAAATACGTTTTTCTTGTGTAAAATAAAAACTACATGATCAATTTACATAATTTTTACAAATATTTTACTCGTATAATACATACTTGTGCTCGATTAAAACTATTTTTCTTTCTCCTAATGGGTAACACATATATTTCAATTACTAGCTGAAGTATCCGGCGCTGCCAGGTTGTATTTGATATATGTGAATATTCCGTCCTCATACATAATTATCTTATTGATTAAATGAAACATTAATTCATAATGGCTTCTTATTTCTTTAGCTCTTTTGTTAAAACTGTAAAAGTATTTATCTAAGCTAGCACGAATTCTAAAGCCCGGTCGTAAAGTACGGTTAAATATGATATTTTAATTCTTGCAGATTTCGTATTCGTATTATAGAGTTCATGTTATATCGATTTTTATATATTACAAAGTTGCGATTTCAAAAATAAAAAAAATATATATCCATATGAATTGGGCGCATTAGCTTGAATCGAAATAAAAACTTATGAAGAATTCTTGATAAAATTATTTATAAAAAAATAGATTACTGGAGTGTCGTCAGTTATAATCGAAACTGAAACAAAATTATGAAGAATTTTTAGTAAAATTATTTATGACAAGAAATGAAAGGACATAACAATTAAAATAACACGCACGCTATCGTATTAATATATAGATATCTTAGTTCATATCTGAAAACTGTTAAATCACCTTTTGTTTTAACTATTTAATGTACAATATATATAAAATGGCATCACTCTATATAAAAGCATATAAGATATCAACGGATACACACTCGAGAGTCAAAACAATGAAAATAATATGCTGTTGTCCTAGCCCTAGTAATCTGGTCTGTTAATGAAATAATTAAAATTTTGTTTCAGGCAGTGCATATCTGAACACTGGTAAATGTACCTGTTGCATTAATTTGGAAGAACGTCAACATAAACATTTACATTTTGGGTGTGACCTCTAACAGATGTGTAAAATGTAGAGTGTTTCAGGACTTTCAATACGTGGGCAACCAACCTACAACTGGCCATGAGAAAAGCAAAGTGTCTGAAGTTTAAGTCCAACAATTTTGAGACTTTGTCCTTTAACCTTATTTATAGACATGGGAAAACTAATTTTTATCAGGAATTGTAAACCTTTGAACTGAAATGGCATGTAAGACGAAATAAAGGGAATCTGGGGAATTAACACAGTTTCACCTTTAAAATTTCCAGTTATTCTAATAGCTTCCAAGACATTAGTTTTCAAAGATTTTATTGCTAACCGTGTGCCATTACACAGTTTAAGTGGACCAAGTTTTCCTAATAATATAACTGGAGCTATTTCCTTCAATATCAGGTTATGGTGTGGCAATCCAGGCGGTTATAGTGAATTCTACAGGAAATTCTACTGCCTGATCTTCATCGATAACACAATGGATTGATAACTCTTGACACAGATTATAATCGATCATATCAACAGCATCATTACTAGGAGCAATCCAACATTGTGGAAATTTTTAGCAATATCTGTGAAAACCTTAATGAGCAGATCACTTATTGAATTTACCGTCTGGCCAAATGGTAATTTGTGCAATTGAAGATCTCTATTCAATGTTATTGAACCAGTGCCAATGAAAAGGAGTTGATTTGGGAAAAGTACCGCACACTGATCATCAAATAAATATATTCTCATAATAATATTCCCCAAATTGAAAACCAAAAACGTGGTATCGCATAAGTGTCGGACTTTCATATCATATTTTAAATGAAAAGAAAGAATTCGGTACAGAATTAAGCGTTCGGTTCCCAGGGGCAGCAGCATTCTGTTTGGTTATTGCAGACTATAACGTTTTGTTAGACCTATCTCTCTTTTTTGCCATTGTAAGGGTATTTTATAGTAATATCATAATTAAATATTAATAAGGTAAAGTTCTGGTGTAGGATGATTTCGGAATACAATGTAAAAAGAATAAAATTATACTTACAGTATTGTAATGACTTGGCAACTGCTGCTTGGCACTTCTACCGGCGCAACGGATGAAAATAAACTTTATAAAATTTATTGTTTTTGAGCAAATTCAAATTTTATTGAATTTCGTTTAAAAATAATGGGCAAGACAACTTCTGTTTACGTTTGAATAATTGCTTTTGTATCAACCGTTCATTATTTGATGCTGACAGCGAATATCACAGTTAAATTTGGGGTTGATAACAAACACATGAAATGAAAACACATGATATCCAACATAAAAGCTAATGTAATCCCTGACAGCCATTTTTTTTTTCACAACAGAGTAGTTAGTAATGCACATGCCCGTAACTTAAGCAGACAACAAAGCAAATATTATTTTCAGACACCACCAATGGAAAAAAAATGGGGTGTTTGTTCCGAAAACTGTTCTTAACATAGAGAGGTTGGGGGGGTTGTTCCGAAAGCCGTTCTTAACATAGGAAGGTTAGGGTGTTTATTCCGAAAGCCGTTTTTAGCATGGGGAGATTGGGGGGTGTTTATTCCGAAAGCCAATCTTAACATGAAGTTGAGGGTGTTTATTCGAAAAGTTGTTACGCATGCGCATTACTAATTTCTCTGCTGTGAGAAAATGGCTGTCAGGGATTACATTAGCTTTTATGTTGGATAACAAATGTTTTCATATCTGGTAAACTACTTATAAGCCCCAAATTTAACTGTAATATTCGCTGTCAGCATATCCAAAACCTATAAAATTCAACATTCCGAATGTGAATAGTGAATTCTAGTTAATGTAAAAAATACCGAAAATTTTTCATTTTAATCAAACAATTAAAGAAGTGTCATTATTGAAATTAATAATTGTTTTCTCCAGAATTAATGATTATTTTTTAATTTATTTGTTACAATAAATTTCTATTTTGTATTAAATAAACCTTTATTTTGTGTTGTCATAATATTCTTAAGAATATTTACATTTAGTAAATGTCTAAGGAAAACCTTCTAAAGAACACAGCAACGCATTCGAAAACTTTAGAATTTTGGTTTGAAGTTAATATTTGTTTATCTAATCGATGAATATATAAAAAAAGATCTATAGGGATTTGTTCGTCTTATTTCTTTACAAAAAAAAAATGATATATTATTTATAGAAAAAGGGAGAAGTTATTTAAAGTAAAAGAAAAACTATTTAGATAAAAAAAAATTACCTAAAGCGAATAGGAGTAATAATTCAATTTAAAGAAAAAAAATTATTAAAGTTAGGCTAGAATATAAATATCTTTCCAATTTCAGCATTTGAGCAATATTTAGGTATTACTTGGAAAAAGAGAAAGAAAAGAAACGCGGGAACCTGGCATTGGCCCAACTAAGTTTTTCTATCAAAACTGTACTTAGAGTTTATCCCCTATCGTGGAAGATTTCCTTAAGGAATGTATGAATTTTTTCTTTAATTTTCTCTTCGTTCGTGAGGGATTTCCGGCAAAAAAAATAATTGTCAAAAAATATTTATCGTCTTAAAAGACAGTAAAACATCTATAAGAATTTTTTGTAAAAAGTTATATTTTTCCTAGCTGTAAATAAATATTTTATTCCTCTTTCGTAAAATACGTTTAAATATATTTAAAATCATGCAAATATTCACATTTATTAATACAATGACATAATAGTAAAGGTTTTATTACAAAGTGGCTTGGTGCCATCCGCTAGAATCAAAACAAAAACATTCAGCATTCCTGCCGCGTTCTCTACCGAGAGAACCATAATAAAGTCTAAATATTAAATACTTTAACAAATGCATTTTACATGAGCATGCGCAGAAAGAAATAAAAACATGTCGAACATTTCGCATTTGAATTTGCCGTTATATGTCTGCACACGCTATTCATTAATCCAAACAAATATTTTCCTCGTTATAACCATCCTTGGTGTATAATTACTATTTCCTGTTAATTTCAGAGTTATATGACCAGTAGTTTACTAGTTTACCTGTTAAATATTTACACATATACATCTACTGTTTTATTTATATATAGATATAGATATAGATATAGATATAGATATAGATATAGATAGAAGATTGTTTCAACTGAAATTGAGCATCTTTTTAGGTTGTTTTTAGGTTTATTTCTTTTCATTTAAATGAGGAATCTGATAAAATTGCTTTGGAGTTTTTTTTTTAAATCCGTTCGAAATTTTTGCGAGGATTACAAATGTTTATTAATTTAATAACATGTTTTGCTGACAACGTTTAGCCGATGTAATTTGTGATCATTATAATTATCAAATAAAAGGTTAGGTATTCTTTTCCATTATTATTAATAAAAGAAACTACTTTACTATCAAAACATAATAACATCTAACATTTTATATAAATGGAACACAACAAAAAAATGGTTTAATAATAACTGTTACCAAAGGCAATAAAAGTGACATCTGATCGTAAGCCGATTGATTGAGAAAAAGACAAAGAAATTAAAAGCATTAAACAGGTAAATCCTATTTCAGTCCCCTTTATTATTTAGAGTGAATTTCTCGCGGTAACTGTAGTCAAACGCAATGGTAACTAATTTTCTGCATATTTGCTTCAGTTCTTTTACGATTTAAACTATTTTAAGATATTTTTATTGCATTAGATTCTGCAATTGACAGTTTAAAGACGTTAAAATTACTTGCAAATGTTTTCAATACTTTGAAGATTATGGAAACAATAAACTTCTTATCCTGTTCGAAACCAACACAAGTTATAGCATTGATTTATGGTAAGTCCATTCTGCCATACTTATAGAGCTTCTGAATGGTGTTTTTTTGTGTCTAGTCTAGATTTCTTGGAGCTGATATCATGCTCTCTGGATAGTTGTTTCTGTGGAGAGTTTCTCTTAAACTGTTCATCTCTTGATATTCATTGCAATTATTACATATTGATTTTGGTCGGTGTTGTAGGCAACGAACGATTCCTTTCTTTACATTATATGGATGGTGGGAGTTGAAGTTTAGGTATTATTTAGTGACAATTGGCTTCCGTAATACAGATAACATAAACCCCTGACCAGTGCAGGTAATCAGCACATCTAGGAACAATACAGATGCTAAACTTCTGACCGACCAACAATATGGATTTAGGCAAGCCTGTTCCACGGCAGACATCCTAACTGTAATCTCTGAGCGTATATACCATTCACTTGACAAAGCAGGAAAGAGTAGAGCGGTAGCTCTAGATATATCTAAGGCTTTTGACAGTGTATGGCATCAAGGTCTTCTCAGGAAAATCAGATCATACGATATCACTGAGAGAATACTTAACATAATGAAATCTTTCTTAGATAAGAGAAAAATCCAGGTTGTCATCGATGGTCGTACATCTAAACAATATAGTATAAATGCGGGAGTGCCTCAGGGGTCTATCCTTGGACCTCTATTATTCCTAATATTCATAAATGACCTCCCTGACAAAATTTTCTGTGAGATAGGTATATATCCTGATGACACCATGCTCTATAACAGACACAACAGGAAAACAAATGAACGCACATCTAAAGAAATGGCAGAAACACTAGAGGACGGCCTCCAATCTGTAGTGAAATGGGGATAAAAATGGATGGTCACATTCAATGCTGCCAAGACTAAACTTGTTTCCTTCAATAACTACAAGAAGCCTTTTCTACCATCAATAGCAATGGCCAAAGAATCTTTATCTGAGAGTACATCTTTCAAACTCCTCGACCTAACGTTCACAGGAAACATGAGTTGGAACAATTACATTGAGAGCATTGCCAGGACCGCTGCGAAAAAGGTAGGCTCTCTCTCTACTGTACTAGAAAGCTACTAACGCCCGAAAGTATCCTGTACCTCTATAAGGCCACCATTCGCCCATGTATGGAGTATTGTTGTCATATTTGGGTTGGTGCATCTACTACTAGTCTCTCACTCCTAGACAGTGTTCAAAAGAGAGTCGCTAACCTGATAGGTCCTAAACTGTCATCTAAACTTCAGCCTCTGTTCCATGGACGAAATGTAGCATCCCACTGCCTGTTCTACAAGTTCTTTAACGTTGAATGCGCCGACGAACTGCAAGCACTTGTACCTCTTCAACGTAAATAGCCCCAACAAATGCAACAAGCAGCAAAATTTCACCTTTTAATAATTAGTAATAAATAGTGATATTTAAAACTAGAAATATAAATACATTTAAAGCTCCTAAAATTCGTACTAAAATAGTCCACAAGTACCCATGGTACAGTAATTAGAATACTTTGAAATATCAATTGTAAAAGTTTAAATCTCCTGAAGGTTGAAGGTTCCATTCGTGACCGAAAAATACAAATGCGAATTACTTACGATCTCTATCCAGTCATGGCTGACGGAACAAAGGCATGCTAGTAAATAAAACATTCCGTTCGGAAAATTATCTACACCTGAAGAAGATCGGAGGTTACATTGACCGAAGCATTGTGAAAATCATACTCAGTAGTCCGATGGATCCAAATAATATATGTTTCTAATTCATACTATTTGTGATTTCAGTTAGATTATGATTCAATTTGTATTTTATAATTGTTCACTATGTGCTAAGCCAAACAGTTATTTATAAGATATTTGTTTAATAATATCATACTTGCATGATTCTATGAGATCCTATTTCATATCACTTATTTCCTTGTCACTTTTTATTTAATTATTTATTTTATTTATTTATTTTATTTTTGTTTTTATTTTTTACTTTTTGTTTTATATTTTTGGTTTTTTTTTCCTGAAAACTATTAAATTATTATTTAACTTTAATTAATCTAGTCAGGTTTTAGGCGGGATAGTAAATATTCATTTTTATGCAAACAGCATCGACCCAGTTCCTTCTGTTTATTTAATGAATTTTCCTTTAATACTACTATATAAGCTTGCAGCGCCCAGATTTTTTAGGTGTATATTTCTTAGCTTTTCCTAATATTGACTATTTTAATTTGTATTCTATGTTATTTCTTCATAGTTCTCTTGCCCATTTAGCTAAAGATGTTGATTTCTTATTAGTGTCCTCATTTTTTTATTTTAAAAGATGTTTATGGTTGCGGAACCTGTTCTTAAATTGACAAACGTCACCCTATCTACGTGCCTGTTTTACTACTTTCAATAACTTCACATTTATATATAATGTCATAAATGAAGCAGTTACCATCCAAGGGACTTTCATCTTTGTTTGTACAGTTACAAAGAGTTTCATTTTCAGTGTTCTGGCTGCTACCTTGTCCACTTTCCTTAATCGCCGTATCTATTTTTGCGTTATTATAGTTTTTGCAAAGCAACTCTGGCTTATTATCCATTTATTTAGAGTGTGCGCAGGTTAACCGGTGTAGATCCGAATTTGTCTCTTTCATCTTTGCTTATTTCTGGGGTTCTTGAAAGCTAATTGATCCGTTATTTGGCTATTCCGATATGTTGTCTTTTTATATTTAAAAAAATTTGGCAGCTGATTTTTTACCTTCAAAGAAAAAAACCAAAACCAAAAACAACACAGAACGAAAGATCAAAAGAAAAATCTGATTTGATTATGAATTTCTTTGAAACAAAACAAAACAAAATTGTCTTTAACAAGTTTACCAATGGAAACCCAACTTTCGTTCTCCACACTGCAATCAAGTTCATCTTGTGACACACCCGGTCACAGACACATTCCTCCTCATCATCCTGCATCACCGCTAGCCTCCACCCACCGTAATCCTTCAACTTGTTCTGTCTTATTTCCTGACAGTTGCATGCAAGCGGCTCACTTTGTAGCAGACAAGCGCTTTGTGCCAACTTCCCTCAAAGCCGGAAACTTTGGCAGGATCGATCGATTATAATTAGTTATTCGATTTTTCGATTCGTCTTTCAAGTTAAATTATCAGAAATCATTACTTTCACAAGTTATAAGTGGATGCGAAGAGGGGGAAAAAAAATTGTAAATTGTTCTTGCATGCGGATATTTACTTTTATTCGTGCCGAAGGTATTATTGTGAGAATAATCCAGAGTTAACAAACAGGTTAGTTTGGCACACACACACACACGCACACGCACACACACACACACACACACAAACACACACACACTATATATATATATATGTATATATGTATGTGTGTATATGTGTGTATATATGTATATGTATATATGTATGTATATGTATGTATATGTGTATATGTATGTATATGTATATATATTATGTATGTATATATATATATATATGTATATATATATGTATATATATATATATTTATATATATATATAAGGTTGTTTTCACCATGATATAAGTGCTGTTTCAATTTTAAAAGGAAATACGTATGATATACGTTTATAAGCCAAATTACGATGCACTATTTTGTAAAATAAACAATTATTTGTTTAAAATTAATATTTTATTATAAATTTTAAACAACAGATAATGCCATCTTATTTTCATATCACGTGCGCCAAGCATAATCTTCCGGACATTAGAAAATACTCCCGTAAAAGAAGAACACAAGGATTCTTTACTACTGAATTTTCCATTTACCACCATAGCAAGAAAAGAAATTCCTGATGATGACGTATTATGTTGAAATATTAATTTTAAACAAATAAATGTTAGTTTATTTTACAAAATAGTGTGTTGTGATTAGGCTTATAAACGTATACCATACTAAAACGCAATGAAAACTCCAGGCTCCCTCTATAAAAGGACATACCCTATTCAAATGAGATCAATGTGATATAGAGAAGGTCGTAGTATTCACCAGTACATAAGTATAGTTTTAGGTGGCTCCGATTTCAGAACACCTACCGAAGCTCAATAGCGTGGTCTTAGTCAGTTCTATGATGACGGGGTTGATGCGTGATTTCTATATTCCCTACCCCAACAGTGGCTTGCAGGAAAAGAACAAAAAATTTTAAAAATAAAAGAATTAAAAAACAACAAATTGAACAAATCAAGTCTCTAGAAATACGCATGTCACGGGTCGTAGTTAGCGGGCGCTGAGTTGGGCGTCCATCTCTCCTGCTTGCTGCTTCCTGAAAGAAATTACTTTAATTGGTAGCATTCGTTTGTGAGTTAGTCACGAATTCCGTATGAAGCAAATAATTGACTCCAGACGTAAATATTTGGGTTTTCGTTTATAAAGATTAATTATTAAATAAATTCTGGATACAAAGAAAATGTTATTTTACAGTTATGAAAAGGAAAAAAAATATATGCCATGTCTTTTTCTTTCAACAAGCAGCTTGTCGAAACAGTGACTCAAGCAGAACCTTTATTTGACAACCGATTGTCTTCTTTCCTCCTCTTTATCTGCCAGTCAGTAAACGGGGAAGGGAGGGTGTAGCATGGGTGGTGGAGTGGACAGCCCCGGCTCTCAACTTCAACTGCATTTTCCTGCTCTCGACTATCAAAAAATGCTCAACACTCCTTTTTATAGGGAGGTAACGGTGTGAGGTCTGAGAAGTCTGGGTTTCTCATCCATCTACATTACATCATCAAACTCGGATTCGCTCTGATTGGCTAAATTGGCCAAATAACTTGTGCATATTGATTAAGTAATTTTATAGGCATGCATAAATATATATATATAGAAAGAGGTTTGTGTTTACTATAACATTTTTACGCAAATATTACGCAAGTATAAATCATGTAGAATATCTGCATGCATATAATTACACGTAATAGTTAGCTAAAGATGATTATCATATGAGAAAACCGAAAAAAAATTTAATAGGAATTAATTAAAATGAATTATAATTAAGCAATTATTATTCTATATACGTACACTAGGGTTCCATGCTTACGCAATTAATAGTATAGGAGGTGACAATTCTTGCCGATCATGATATATATATATAAAGACAGTTTCGCTATATCACATATCTTTAGTGCAGGTAAACTAACACGTGTCTCTAGCTAGGGATCGAACTTTCCATAATTGAGTTGATAGTCTCTAGCCCTAACCATTAGGCAAAAAGGAGAAACGCTCATGACACCGCAGATGTCTATTTGTAGTTTAAACTGTTGCTTCACCGTGCTTAATTTATTTTTTTTATGAAGAGCTTTGCATTAGGCTAAGAAGCAGTAAGAGACTACAGTAATCTAGTATATATATATATATATATATGAAATAAAAATTACAATTAAATTTACCAAAATGATCCAAGATGGTAAAACTAAAGTATATTATAAATATTGAAGAATTAATATTTATAAAGTAATCTCAACCAGATGTAAAAGCTCGATAAAACAAAATAGGAGAAAGAGCTTATAATAAGAGCAAATAGTTAATAAAACTTGTTAAAAAACACTTTGAAAAAGAGTTAAAAACATATTTAAACCGAAACTCCGCGGATTAAGGACTATCCACTTATTAAGTGTTTCCTTTTCAGATTAAATGTTTTTAACTCTTTTTCAAAGTGTTTTTAACATGTTTTATTAACTATTTGCTCTTATATATATATATATATATATATATATATATATATATATATATATATATATATATATATATATATAAAAGTGAAATTGTCTCTGTGTGTGCCCGTATGTGTACATTTCCCTACCAAACTACTCTGTCAATTTTCAGTCTACACATTCGAGATTTGACATAAGCGGTATTGAGATTAGGGAAAATCTTTGTAATCGGTTTTCGGCCAAAAGTTTGGCTGTCAAGGGTCAAAGTTCAACGTTTGACCTTTGAGAACTCTACCAAACTCTTCTGCTAATTTTGGGTTTAAACACTTGAAATTTTAGATGTAGATTACTTGGTCATGGATCAAACTTTTTAATTTGATTTGAGCTCGAAACAATAAATGTTAAGTGGTCAAAATAGAGGTCAAAATTTTTTTAAAATTTGACCTCCGCGATCTCTACCAAATTAATCAGCCAATCTTTGGTCTAAATATATGAAATTTTACATAAAGTGCATTCAAACATAGAGCAGCTTTTTAATCGGTTTTTGGTCGAAACTTTGGATGGCAGGAGGTCACAGTTAACGCGGTCTTTAGCAAACTATTCAGCCAATTTTGGATGTAAACATTTGAAATTTTACATAAAGGGTATTCAGACATGCAGTAAGCTTTTAAATCCGTTTTGGTGCGAAAATTTGGCTAAGACGTTAAATTTGAAAAAGTTGACCTTTGAAGACTCTACCAAACTCCTCCGCCAATTTTGGGTCCAAACACTTTAAATTTTAGATGTAGGTTACCTGGATATGAGTCAACCCTTTAATATATATATATATATATATATATATATATATATATATATATGAACATAAAGTTATGAACAGTGCATAGGGCCCGAACAAAGCTGGGCTGAACTGCTAGCATATATATATAATTCGACTAAAGTTGAGTGAATCGATGTTTGCTTCCCTAATGAATTTTTGTCTTAAATATTTTATTTCACACTAAATGCATACTAAGACGTTCCTTTATTTTGGGATTGAGTTATAGTACTATCTTTCTATTTGTATCAACTACCTCTGATTCTTCATCTCTAGCTCTGGGTTAAATAGTAGTACTATTTGTGATGATATTCCCTACTGTTTATAGTAGAGAATTGCAAACTTTTGTTTTATATTTGTTTTGACTCTTGATAAGCAAAGAAGAGGGAGAGAGAGAGAGAGAGAGAGAGAGAGAGAGAAGAGAGGTTGATAGACACTGTATAAATAATAGCGAGTGTCAAGCACATAAAGTGATAGAGGCTGAGAATAATAGATAGAAAGTTTGATTTTGTGAGTATATTGCGAATATTAGCCAATTAAAACAATTGAAATAAATTCTTTTTATTTTTCAAATATAATTCAATCCTAAAATAAATACTTCTAAACTATCTCTGCCGATGTCTTTATTGATCCATCTTTCTGTCAATTATCACTTCTCTCCATGATTTTCATTAGCCTTCCACTGCCAACTGATCCTGCAACCTCAACTGTTCTACAAAACCTCATATCTCCCTACACTTCAGAGGTAATCTTCCTCTGAGGTCATCAGATCGAATTCCTTTTTTTTTTTTTTAAAACTTACATTACACATTTATCGTATCATTCGCATATCTTTTCTTTCCATGCAATGCATATCCTCAATTCTCCCTGGCCAGGGTTCGCTTCCATATATCATCACACTGTGTACACATATCTGATAAACTCTTCCTTTGGTTGAATTTGTAACGTTCTGCTGTTCAGTAACATCATGATCTAAATCGATCCCCTCCTAACTTTTGTAATTACAATAGAACCTACTCCACCCTGTGCTCAAATGGCATCACCAAACTAACAAAACTTCTGAACAACCTCAATAGCTCCATCATCCAGATACATTTTCTCCACATCTGAGTTCTCATCCATCCCCATTGTCTTACAAACTGGTAAGCCTTATTGATATGATCTATCAATATATCTAAATCTGTTCTGCATCTACTAACTTAAAAATTCCCATCCATTCTTTCAACATGACCATACCATCTAAGTTTCCTTTCTTCACATACATCTCTGTACTATCCAGATTTTATCTTCCTCTGAGATCATCAGATCTAAGCCTGTATTTAGGATTCACATTGCATATTGATCATATCATTCTCATGCCATTTCTCGCCATGCAACGTTTGTCCTCAATCCTCACCGACCAGGGTTTCACTTCCATACATCATTACACTGCCTGATAAACTTTTTCCTTGGTGGAATTTGTAACACTCTGCTGTTTAGTAATGACATAAGTTCCCTAAACTTACTCCATCCACTCCTAATTCTTGCAATCATAGTAGCACCTGCTCCACCCTGTTCTCCACGTTTTCTCCACATCTAAATTCTCATTCATCTCCATTGTTTTACACTTCTTGCACATAAACTCTTCTATCTCAGCTGTTCGCCATCTAATAACCATCTACACTACCCATATTTACTTCCAATGAGGTACCCAGATCTAAAAATGATTTTAAGACGTGCATTGCACATTCATCGTATAATTTTACTATCGATTCAATTGTTGCAATTTCACTTCCATACATGATCACAATTGTTCAATGCCACCAAGACAAAACTGGTTTCATTCAATAATTACAAGAAACCTTCTCTACCACCTATAGCAATGGCCAACGACTCTTTATCTGAGAGTACGTCTCTCAAGCTCCTTGGCCTAACGTTCACAGGAAACATGAGTTGGAACAATTACATCGAGGGCATTGCCAGGGCCGCTGCAAGGAAGGTGGGCTCTCTCTACCATGCTAGAAAACTTCTAACACCCGAAAGTATCCTGTACCTCTATAAGGCCACTATTCGCCCATGTATGGAGTATTGCTGTCATATTTGGGCCGGTGCATCGGCTACTAGTCTCTCGCTCCTTGACAGGGTTCAAAAGAGAGTCGCAAATCTGATAGGCCCTAAACTGGCATCTAAACTTCAGCCTCTGTCCCATTGTCGAAACGTTGCATCCCTCTGCCTGTTCTACAAGTATTATAATGGTGAATTCTCTGAAGGACTGCAAGCACTTGTGCCCCCACGACGTGAACACCCTCGACAGACCCGACAAGCTGCAAAATCCCACCCCCACACTGTAGAGATCCCTAGATGTAAAAGATCTTTCTACTCCAGTAGTTTCTTCCCCAGAACTGCTAGACTTTGGAATTCCATTCCAGGTCACTGCTTCCCCAACTGTACTGACATGCATAAGTTCAAGTGCAACGTGAACCAACATCTCGCTGCCCTAATCCCTACATAGTACCCCAGTAGATGTTTCCCCTGATAGTAGCCCCCTACACCAAAGTGGCAATGTGCTTGTTTGGGGTGAAAATGTAATTAAAAAAAAGAAAAAAAAAATATATAAAATCGTCCGTTATTTCAAAAGAAAAACGGTTTCTTTTGTTCTTGTCTATAAAATGAAAACGTCTTTTAAAAGACCTTTTTTTTTTTTGTTTCAGTCTTTGGATAAAGATGTTGATGTTGAGACGAGGGTAAATGCTGAAATCATGCAGTTCCTTGGGAAAAAACATAAGGTAATTTTAATGTTTGTCTGATGGGTTTTTTGGGAGGGGGGGGGCTTGCAGAGAGAGAAGGGGGTAAATGAAATTATATTTATTTTTGATTAAAATTGTTTTCATTAAAAAGTTTTGTTGGCTGAAATTAAAAAAAAAATCTTTAAGCAATGAATGAGACCAGAAACAACAACAACAAAAAAAATATAATCTAAAAGTGAAACCAAAAATGTTTGTTTTAAATTTGATATTTGATAAAGGGGGAATACTGGACAAAAATAATTTTTGTTTTTTAAATACAGAAAAGTTTTCTTTTAAATTAATTAAAAAAATATAGGTTCTTGTCCAGAATTGCCTCTATATCTAGCAAAAAAAAAAAAAAAAAAGAAAGAAAGAAAGAAAAAGAGAAAAAGAAAAATCTCTATGATGTACGTATCTTCCTTGAATTGCCACCTCCATTAGAAATTATCCTAAAAATAATTACTTTAAAATGAAGCTTTGACAAAACATGTATGCACTTATGTATGCGATTAGATTTTATTGTAAGCAAATCTACTGAACTATATCTTTTACCTTTTTTTTTTTTTAGATATCTCACTGCTGGTGCAATTTTCTACCTATATAAGAGCCGGGTACGTCCATGGATGGGGTACTGTTGCCACATTTGGGCAGGAGCTGCTAGAAAGACCTTAGCCTGCCTTGACAGAGTTCAAAATAGAATTCGCAACCTAGTTGCGGATCCCCTTTTATCTTCCCTGCAATCTCTTTCCCACAGAAGAGATGTTGAGAGCCTGTCTCTACTTTATCATTATTTTCATAGCATGTGCTAGTCTGAGCTCCAATCTATGATCCCCCCACTAGCCAAACTTTCACGAAAAATACTCGTCTAGCTTAAATCATGCTCAATAAGTTCCTCTACTATTAATCTGTACCTAAACCAAAACGTAGATCCCATGAACAAAGCTTCTGCACGTCTGTGTAACTCTGTTCCGTTTTCCTGCTTTCCAACTGACTACAATATGGTCGTCTTCAAGTCCAAAGTAAACAAGTTCTTGATGAGCCGTCCCCTTAAGTAATTCAATTTACCAACTTTCCACTACTAACGATTACTACGATATTGTCCCATTGACTACTACACTCATTAACTCTTATCCTCAAGTCGCCTCCGGACCTTGATAAGTGGTGATTCCTTTGTAAAAAAAAAAACAAAACAAAAAACAACTTCCATATACATTCTCTATGTATGGGTTTCTTCCTAATTCTACTTATATACGTATATAATTTTGTAGTACACATATATTATTAGAGAAATTTATTTCTGTATATCTATTATTATGTATAAGTATGCATATATGCAAGTGTGTATGTCTGTAGGCATATTTTTGTGTGTGTAATTATGCGTTTGTAGCCGTCTTATTCTATATATATGTGCATTTTGCTGTATATATATATATATATATATATATATATATATATATATATATATATATATATATATATATATATATGCGTATGTATATATTCGTGTATACTGCGTATGCCGGTATTTTTTTTTATATATGTATATGTGTGTATATGTGCGGGTCATTATTGAGCATATGTATACGCATTTACTAATGTGTTTTATTTGTATATTATACTCTTATACATTCATTCTTTGAATAACATTTTATAATTTGCTTTTAATTACCTTTTTATTTATATTTTACTTTCTTCCACCTTCAAACTTTTCTTATTCTCTCTTTAATTGAATATGCTAGCAGGCTGTCCGGCATTGTCCGATCGTAAAATATGCTTAAATTTGATATTTTGATTAATGCAAATTTCGTATTTATTATTATCTTATATTGGACCCAATATATAGTTATGGTTTAAAAAGTGAAAAAAAAAAGAAAAAAAAATGACTCGTGTACCATCACCTAGAATCGAAACTAAAACATTTAGCTTACGATTTATTTTTTCCTTTGACGTTAATGTATGAGCTCTGAAGACATGTTTGCTGCAAGGTTAACATTAAAACATGAACCAATAGCTATAACGTTACGCATGCATAATGCCGTCGTTCGATTTTCACCTGGCAAATTCCACATATTTTTTTTAAAAATTCACACTTTTGCACCGATTTCCCCCCGGCTAAAAAACAAATATAAAAGTTCGTATGGGTTTGAATACCCTATATATTAAGCTTCATGTCTGTAGACCAAAAACTGACAGAAAAATTTGGTAAGCAAAATTTAGAAAGAGGTCTGTGTTTACTATAATCTTTTTATGCAAATACTACGCAAATATAAATCATGAGAATAGCTGCATGAATATAATTACACGTAATAGTAAATAAAAGGCGATCACCTCATAAGAAAAGCGAAAAAAACTAATAGAGAATTAATTAAAATGAATGTTTAAAAGATTATACAAATTAGCTAGTTCTTTTGTAGATGAATGCAATCCCACGATCCATATATAACAAAGTTGTAATTTCTTTTTATATAAATAGTAAAAAGGATTTTAAATATGAATATCAATACATACACAAAAAATATAGGAGTGTATATATATATATATATATATATATATATATATATATATATATATAAAGGAGATTAGAACAATAGTCTAAAGAGCAGAGTGTATTTTAATGTAATAGAAAAATTACTAATTTAATTAAAATACAGGGAAAGAAAAAGCGCTCGTTGTAATTTAGATATATAATAAGCTCGATAGGTAAATATCCTAGAGCTAATTTAATATTCAGTAATGTGATTGATAATTTAAAATTCAAATTAGAATTTAATTAAAAATCCATTTCACAAGAAGGAACAACAACAAAATCAATAATTTGTACGATCGTTTCGAAAAACAATGTTTTTATTGTGGTAGACATTAAGCCACGGACAATAGTTTTTACATATAGTATTTTTAACAAACAAAGTTTCCTAATCAGCAAAGTATTGGGAAGGGTTTTTAATATATGTAAAAGGCACCATAAATAAAGCTAGCATTAAAAGTATAGGCAGATGTATCTTTTAATTCTTCGCCTTTTGAAATCAGCAACTAAGGTCAAAGTATTAATATGGATGTTTATTGTAGCTTTCCAACTTATGAAATGATAAATTATCACATTACTGAATATATATATATATATATATATATATATATATATATATATATATATATATATAGTAATAATATTAATTCAAATTTTCAACAACAAAAACCATTATAAACCTGTAAGGGAGGTATATAAAATAGGTACATGAAGTGCAAATAAACAAGAAAAACCTTATTCCACAAAGTTTCGAAAAATGCAATTCTTCTCATCAGAGGAAAGAGGTTTTCAAAATATACAATAAACTTGCAGGTTAATGCATTGAAAGAAACTACAAATATGAAACTAATCATACTTGTATTCCGATATAATCACCGATTCCGTACTAAATTCTTGATTCCGATGCAATTACCGAATCCGATTCTGAATTTTATAAATCTCTAAATATTTAGCTCCAAAGTTGTTATTTGTTTCCGATTGCCGTAAAAACAAATTTTAAATGTACATATATTTTGTGAAACGTAAAAATACACTTATGGGTGAGGGGGGGGGGGCTATAGATTTTACTTTTACTTGTAATTTAAAATCAATAGATATTTACTATTTATTTACGACCGTCAGTGGAAAAATTTGTTTTAAACAAAATCAAATAAAAAATAATTAAAGGAATTGTTTTTGGCATCGGAAAATAGACACAATTTTTCTGATGCGGATTCCGATACCCCAAAATGTTCCGATTTTTCCGAGTCCCGATTCCGAGTCAGATAATTGTCCCAACACTTTATATATATATATATATATATATATATATATATATATATATATATATATATATATATATAGTAAGTTATAAAGTGTATATGCCGATTAAGCTACACCGAATATTCCGCGTTTCATCCACTCTAGGACTCTTCAGGCTTATGCGCCTGAAGAGTCCTAGAGTGGATGAAACGTGGAATATTCAGTGTAGCTTAATCGCCATATACATTTTATAACTTGCTAACTAGCTCTACCTACGTATTGAGCACTTTTGAAGTAAATACTTAAAGTTTACGCATAAATCTATACTTTCGTATATTAATTTTATGTGAGTAAATGAAGTAGTTATATATATATATATATATATATATATATATATATACATATGCGTGTGTGTGTTATGTGAGAATATATATAATTATATATGTGTATATATACGTTTGAGCCGGTATGTATAGTTATGTCTGTGTTAGTATGATTGTGTCTATATTTTACGAGCAAAAGTACCGTCGTTGACTGGGTTCAAAAACAGCCTACAGAAAATGGACTGTGATTGATGAAAGTATGATCGGTTAAGAAAAGGAGGAGGCTGTAAAAAGATAGGTTTTGATACTCAAAAATTTGACTCTAAGAAAAATATGATGAAAGTAAAGATAATTTTCGCGAAAATATATTTTTTATATCAAATTTGTTTCCATTCGTAGCCAAGAGTGACCAACAAAATGATGTTTCCTTATATATATAATAATATAAATATACGTTTCCTATATATATAATAATATAAATATACAAGAAATAAATGTTACCATAGTCAATAAAAGTTACTTTTATGGTAGAAAAGTTCATTGGTTTGTATTTTTAAGTAGTTTGTAAAAAAAAAAAAAATTTTTAAATTCACGAACCGGTTTAAAAAAAGAATAAAAATGGCAGCAACTTTGAAATGGAGAGCCCCGTTTTCAATTTGAAGGAGGGGCACCTGAGTATTCTGTGTTAACAATTTAAGAGAGTTCCGTCAACGTAAGGAATATTTATAAACATATTTTAATGTTTTCCGTTATTTTGTGCTTGAGGAATATTCGATTATGACATTTAAGTAGTTGTCGCCTCAAATTTCGTTTTAATTTCGGTTTAATATCGACGAAATATCAAAAAACAAAGAAACAAAAACAGTTTTGAAAAATAATGAAGCTTTACTTACTTTAGTAAAATAATCCGAAACGGCAAAGTGGGATATTAAAAAAGTAAACACGTAGTTAGTTTAGTTTTTTAAAGCAAAGAATCGATATAAATATGAATAAGAAGAAAATGGCGCCCTTTTCAAGAAGAACAGCTTCGGTTCAGTTTTACAGTATTGAACGGTGTAGTATTGCGCCGTAGGATTCAGGGTTGTACTATTGTATCGTAAAGAACACGCAGAAAAGGCTGTAATCAACTGAATTCCTTCTAGTACACTGACAAAAAGAAAGCTTAAACAGATATATAAATATAAATAAAAAAGTTATGTAAATGTTTTTAAAAAGACACGTAATCACGTGAGAAGATTTTTTTCTCCTTTTGACACGATAACAAGTAACGTTCTTATTACTGCAAACGTTTTTTTTTCTTTTTTTATTTCCATACTTTAGGGGCCAGGCGCGAATACAGACCCCACAATTTTTATCTATTTATCTATTTTCGAAAGAGTGCCACGTGCAAGTGGAGAAGGAAAAAAATTTGTTATGCAAAATTTGTGTCGAGAATTGTCTAAAGTTCCGATTTGTTTTTTTGGCTTTCACTTTAATAAGAACGTGAATCTATGAGGTGAATTTATTCGACACAATATGATTTAACTAAAAAAAAAAAAAATAAAAGCTAATGTGAATTAAGATTAAAGTTAAGGTGTTATTGTGGACCCTCACCCCTTTTAAAAAACTTGTTAAACTTTGTGACATATTTACATTCTGTGGAGGTCAGGCGCGAACGAACACCCAATAATTTTATCATACCATATTTCTTCAAACTGAAACATAATTATCAAAGTATACTTACGCAAATACATATGAAAAGTCTTTGTTAAAGTTTGTGCCATATTTCCATGGAGTACAGGCGCGAACGCAGACCCCACAATTATATTATACCATCCCTATTTAAGTTGAAACATACTTATCAAAGTATTCTTATGTGCATCTATATCAAAAACCCTTGCAAACGTTTTTTTTTCATTTTTTATGTCCATACTTTAGGGGCCAGGCGCGAATACAGACCCCCACAATTTTTATGAACAACCGTTCTGCCAGATCAAACATACCCATTCCTGCGTCTCGATAATCTTCTATCATTATATGTAATCAGTTTTTTTTAAATAGGAGCCTATTCGTGACAACACACACACACACACACACACACACACACACACACACACACACACACACACACACACACACACACACACACACACACAGAGACGTTCAGCTTTATATTATAGATATTTACGTAAGTATGCGTGTATTATGCCTTCCATGTGTTGAAGACTGCTTGACCTAGTATTTGCCTGTTTAGTCTGTTGACTTGTTAATTTCTCCTCTCTTTTCATTTTTAAATCACTTATATTTTGTTGATACATCTGGCTTCCGTTTCATACCCCCCTCCCCTCAAAAACCTAAACCAGTTGTTGGACATACTTTTCTCCTGTTTTCCATTTTTTTTTGTCTCCTTATAATATTTCCATTGTCTCAGCCATTTTCTTGTTTTTCCTTATTTTTATACTCATTATTATTCTTATTATTCATTTTTTAAAACCTTTTTTTTTATTTTCTTACTTTTTTTGCTTTTTGTATTTATTTATTTCAAGTAATTTCAATTCATTTTCTTATCCCTTCCGTTTCCAACTCGGCTAAGGATTTTTATCGTCGACCCCCAAAATCAACAGAGATTAAACCATCCCTGTAATGATCCGGTCCTCGTTGATTTTGAGGTAGGAGGTTAATTCTGCGCAATTCTAGGTGCAATTCTATTCTCCCGGGTTTAGCCTTCTCTTTTTGATAAGCGGTTAGTTTATTGTTTATCGGCTGAGGCGCCCTTACTGAGGAATGCCGACGGGGCTGCCCAGGCACATTTAGCAGGTCAAAGTGCCTCTCCTTTTTCGATTTTATCTTTGAACCTTTCAGCTTTTATTGTCTTCTCGACTTCTTTTCTATTTGAAGGTTTGATTTTTTTTATCATTCTTTTTCCCAACTCTTTTGAAATATATGCTTTATATCCCAATATAATATCACAGATCATATCATAATCACATTGACACACCGGTTACTGTTTGATCACCGAAGGGAACCATGCAAGGCAATAATTACTGTTGGTTGTTTTTGTTTTACGGCATATCATCCCTTTTCAGGTTATTTATTGCTGAATCCAGTTATTTTGAAGAAAAGTTTTTGATAGAATATATTTGGGTTTTTTTTTCAAGTCGGTTTCTATTTAACCCGTAGTTGGGACCCTAACAGGTACTACCAGTCCGGGTCAGAGTGGACCTGGGAGCAATGGCAATTAAAGGGTGACTCCACACTCCCCAAAGCCCGCAAGCTGGGGCCTCACCATCGGATATAGTTTAAGGTCATATCCCAGACACAGTAATTACTGGGGATAAGTTACAAGACTCAGTATTCATATCTCTTCATAGTTAATCCTCTGAATAAAGCCAGAGGATGTGTTGGTCGAAACCTGGTGAAACAACAACTACTATAAAGACACAGGGCACAATCAAACTGACACATCGGTTCCCGTCATGGCACTGAAGTAAAGCAACGCTGAGCCTGGTCAATACTAAAATGAGTAACCATTTGGGAATTTTTTTGTTTTTGTTTTTACATAGGCATAACCACTTACCAAAGCCAAGGGGCCACTCGAGGATAAGGGTTAAGAGTGTACAATAGTCACTTGGACAATATAATAATCGTTAGTAATGGAAATTCAGTAAATTTGTTAACAAGTGGAACGGCTCATCAAGAACTTGTTTACGTTGGACTTGAAGACAACCATATTGTAGTCAGCTGGAAAGCAGGAAAATGAAAGAAAATTCCACGGGTGTGCAGTTCTAAGAAAGAAGCTTTGTTCATGGAATCTACGTTTAGGTTTAGGCACAGATAAAGAGTGGGGGGAATTATTGATAGTGTTTTCAGCTAGACAAGTGTTTCTTGTGAAAGTTCAACGAGGGGGTACCATAGATTGAAGCTCAGTCGAACACTTTCCATGAAAATAACGATAAAGCAGAGACAAACTCTCAACATCTCTTCTGTGAGATAGAGGTTGCAGCGAAGAGAAAAGACATCTTCTACGAGGCTACAAAGTCTATTTTGAACTCTATCAAGGCAGTCCTTTCTAGTAGTTCCTGCCCAGATGTGGCAACAGTTGTTATATATTCGGGGGTGTCATAAAGGAGATTTTGTCAAGGAGATTCGTGTACGTGATCGTCTAGTTTCTAATCTTTTTATTTTTGATGTCTACGTGGGTGTGTGTTTGTGTGCATGCATTTCTTAACATACCTTTATTCATGTGTCGTCGGTTGTTCCTCTGGTTTTCATTGTCTCTTGGAGGGGAGCTGGCCTGTTGGATGAAGAATTCACTCCAAGATGACAATTAAGGTTTTTATGTTTTTATTCACCTTCCAAAGGTCGACACAGAATGGAGGTGAACCTTGCTTGTTTGATGATACACGTCAGCGTCCTCCCCAGCCCAGGGGGGGGGACAGCTGAAAAGCCGTCTGTCTTATTCAACACCCGAAACCAAACTGCCAAGAAAGAATCAGCTAACCTCATCACATGATACCACGTCATCTGGTCAGCTGACCCTTCTTTTGCAAACGTGTCCACTGTCCACGTTATTCACCTCTCTCTCTCTCTCTCTCCCTCTCCCTCTCTCTTTCTCTATTCTCTAATAGAGACACACAGAGAGAAAATAGAAAGAGTAAGAAAGCCAGAGAGGGGGGGAGAGATGCTCTTTAACATTCCTCCACCCCTTTTTTATCAAAATGTATGGCAAGCCATACATTTTTAATAACTAACTAACTAAAAAAAATAATTATGTCCGAAGTACATCTTTATTTTTTCACTTTCCGGACTCACCCCTTTTCCAAGAAAGATCAGGCACCAGTACTCTTCTACAACACTATCAACCCTTCTGCTGCTTCTCAAAAGTCCCTCCTAGACATTAACTTGCTTCCAAGTTAGACAAAGATACAGCTTTGCAGATATACATCTTGTCTAGGCGGTCGCATTGTTGGATATTTTCCACTGACTCTGCTCTTTATTTGGACCACTTGGCCAAACAAATGGAGACTCCATTTTCGATCACTTTTTCGAAATGGGGCCAGCATATCGCAATTACGACCAGAACGTCGGATGCTCCATGTTGGTGGTAGCTTTATCGCATGGGGAATCGAACCCCAGACCCTCAGATTAAAAGTCTGATGCTCTACCGACCCAACCATCCCACTCGCGTTCTCGACTTTCAGCATAGGCCTAAGTCCCAGTTTTTTTTTCCTTTACTGTAATGCCCTGACGTCTTTCTCTGAGTGGTCCTATTACTGGAGCTTTGTTCTATTCAATCTACTACTTCGGGACTTCACAAAGCTCTTCTACTAACTCCCTTGGTTGGTCTAAGTCAAGATACGCCTTCACACTGATTCACTCGGAGCCTGTTTGAGTTCCTGGAACCCGACAAAATACGGAATCATCACTCCCTAACTAATGCGCCATCGATTTCTAACTAAGTAGTTTTCCCTTTGTGATTTTTCCGCATTCCCAGCAAGTCCCAAGATTCCAACCCAGATATCCCTCACACATTCCTCTAAAAAAATAAATAAATAATAAGGCTCTATCTTGTCCCTTACGTAATCTGCATCTTTCCCTTTCTTCTATCTCCCCGTGATTAGGCTTGGTACCGACTGTCCAGTCGCTCCGTACCCTGAGGAATTATCGCGACCTCGCACGCCAGACTTTTGTTGGACAAGACTTATTGCCGTTGCTTGGGCCTACGTGGCATCTTCCAACTCACTGGAACCACTAGTATTGTTTTAACAGGGTTCTCATTACTCTAAAATAGTATTTCCCCTGCCAAATTTTCTAATTTGTGACAATACCGTGGCTTATAAAAAAAAAATAAAACAACAGAAAAAACTGCTTTCTACAGCCTAATCGCCTTGTAATTCTCATGAAAAAAAATGCAACTACGCGCTAAACGTCCCTAAAATATAACTAAACCAACCAAATCTATTCCAAAATAATTTAATTTAATAATACCAATTAAATTCACCCAGCATGGTTTTTTTTTAATTTTGGTACCTTTAATTCACAATATGGTAACATTTTATTTTCCTAAGTACTTGCATACATATTTCATTCATCTTCTCTTGAGCGATTCGTAACATAATGGCCACGTCAGCCATTGCACCCCCTCTGCCCCTTACATCATGTCAGAGGGCATTTCATTTGCTCCCTGAAGTTGATTACAACTAGATCCGCTCACGCTGGACAGAATACATTCCGTTCACTGCTATGTCAGAAAAAACTTTCTTTTTTTTTTTCCAAAGTCGGTAAGCGCAACCTGCCTTGAAGACACATAGCTTCACGGAAAACATCGGATTTCCACACATGAAGTACTCAAACTTGCTCCATGTTGATTCTACTCGAAATCAACAGAAATCACGATTAAAAAAAATAAAATTCGAATCATTTCCCGAGAATAATGAAATTAATAACTACCCATGTAATTCAACACCTCTCCAAAATTCTAACATGCTTGCCACAGAAATTAAATTCCATTCACGCCCCACTTTTTTCTTTCATTTCTTCATATAGTTTATTTAACCCTATATTTATCCTTTTTTTTTTTTTTTTTTTTTACCTTACTTATGTGGTCAAAACGTCACTCATGTCGAATAGAACATTTATTCTACTTTTCGAAAATTGAAATTAATACCGACTGAACCTTTGACTCTTCCGAAACTTTTTTTTTTTTTTAAATCATTTATTACACTGTTTGAATCTTATTTCTTTCTCCCTATTTTATTATCACTATTTAATTAATTAAAAACACATTTTTTCTTTTATTAATCCTTCTTTCCATAGACCCCACAAGCAAGATTCCACCTCCCCATTCTGCGAAAAAAAAATACATGTCACAGAGTAAGAAAATCCTGCACAATACCATTTTAGAACACATCAATTACATAAAGAAAATAAATGAAAAAAATACAAAAATATCCTATAAGCATTCAGAAAGTCCCATCTTAGCAATAAATAAAATCCAAACAACAAAATTTTGTCCACGTCAGCAAAAAAAAAATTCCTACGAAAAAAATCGCACAATCAGCGAAAAAGAAAAAAAAATCATTTTACAGGACATGATCATTGTCTTTTCACTAAAAGCACATGAAGTTTCGCAGTCCAAAATTGCAACAAAAATTATTATTAACAACAAACCTTTCGTGATTGACATGTTTTTTTTTTTTAGTAAGGTGACAGGCTCATTTCTGACACACACGTTGTAGCTAATAAGTCATATGTTCTATTTTCTTTTTCTTTTTCTTTCTTTCTGTCCTTCTGTTTTACACTTGCTGTTTAATTCAAAATTAACAATATTTTATCAGTTTGTCTTTCGTTATAGCTGTTTTTTTTTCCAAGTTATTCTACTGTTTTTCTCACAGAATTTTTTTTTCTTTTCTTTTCTTTTTTTCTCTTTACTATTATTTTTCCTTATTACTTAGTGTTTTAACGGACCATCGTTGTGTGTGTGTTGATTTGTATTTCTTCTTTTTTTCTAATAATGTTCTTTCTCTTTTTTTTTTCTTCCAGACATTTTATTGTGTTGTATAGTTTTTTTTTTTTTTTGTTTGTTTTTGTTTTTTTTCTTGTCTTAAAATCTCCTTTCCCTTTTAAGGACCTGTTTCCACGTCGTATTTCTTAAACACAGGTTCGACTTCACATCGATGATGTGAACTTAGTCACGAGCACCAAAACGAATATGTTATATATTCGGGGGTGTCATAAAGGAGATTTTGTCAAGGAGATTCGTGTACGTGATCGTCTAGTTTCTAATCTTTTTATTTTTGATGTCTTCGTGGGTGTGTGTTTGTGTGCATGCATTTCTTAACATACCTTTATTCATGTGTCGTCGGTTGTTCCTCTGGTTTTCATTGTCTCTTGGAGGGGAGCTGGCCTGTTGGATGAAGAATTCACTCCAAGATGACAATTAAGGTTTTTATGTTTTTATTCACCTTCCAAAGGTCGACACAGAATGGAGGTGAACCTTGCTTGTTTGATGATACACGTCAGCGTCCTCCCCAGCCCAGGGGGGGGACAGCTGAAAAGCCGTCTGTCTTATTCAACACCCGAAACCAAACTGCCAAGAAAGAATCAGCTAACCTCATCACATGATACCACGTCATCTGGTCAGCTGACCCTTCTTTTGCAAACGTGTCCACTGTCCACGTTATTCACCTCTCTCTCTCTCTCTCTCTCTCCCTCTCCCTCTCTCTTTCTCTATTCTCTAATAGAGACACACAGAGAGAAAATAGAAAGAGTAAGAAAGCCAGAGAGGGGGGGGGGAGAGATGCTCTTTAACACAGTATTCCATCCTTGGACGTACCTGGCTCTTATATAGATAGAGAATTGCATCAGCAGTGAGATATCTACCGATCCTTTTTTCAGCGGCCTTGGCAACAGATTTGATGTACGTGTTCCATTTAAGATCAGGAGTAATGGTCAAGCCCAGAAACTTGTCAAAACTTAAGGCCTCCTCAAGACGAGAGCCATTCATTTCTCAATGATGCCAGATGGGGATCAGAACGTTGATGATGTAAAGAGAGAAGTTTGGTTTTAAATGCATTAAAAATAACCAGCCACTCCTTTCCCCATTGTGCCACGTACTTAAGATCAGAGGAGAGAGAATCGGAGAGAACTTGGTCGTTTACTGTCTTAAATGTGCTACCATAGATGGTAGTGTCATCAGCATAAATGTCTACAAATGATGTAAGGATGTGATTGTGAAGATCATTAATTTCATGCATGTATGTGCTCTGCGCTTAACTCGACATTGTTTCCAGTGGTCTTGGACTTATCTTTGCCACTGGACTCAAGCACTGTCGATTCAGGAGAGGTGTGGTTGAGGATAGCGCAACCCTTACCTTACAATTACGCGCATAGCTACCCATACAGGGGGTATCCATTGTCTTTCATCACAGAACGGAGGCATTGATCCTAATATTGAATCCATTCTCAATTTTTTTTTTTTTTTAATCTTGAATTCAATAATCCGTTTTTATTGCTAATATTGCACTGGATATCCGAATTTTATACTTGGATATAACAAATTTTCGTTTTGCTTACGAAGTCTCCCCTTTTGGATTATTATGTAGAGTTTTTATTTCTTGATTTTGTTTTGATTTTATTCACGATTCTTCCAGTTTTGGTGCCTCTTCTGAGAGTTATAATATTTTGCTGCCAATGCTTTCTCTTATATATCAATACACTGTATCCTCTGTAACAAAAAACCTGACCTGACCTTGCCGGCTTTCGGAACTAATCTACTTACCCTCCTATTTTAGAATCGCTCTGAGATATACCATTTCTTTGATAATCCAACTTTATATCTCGATATAAATATCTACTTTGATGGGAGCGAAACTTACCAATCCTTGGATTCCGGTGTCAACATACTCGTTTGAAAATTTTTGCCTAAATCTTGCTATATTTTCACATCAATTCACAGGATTTTACCAATATTTTAAGGATTATACAAGGATTTATAACTTTTATCAGGATTTACAAGGATCTACAAGAATTTACCATGATCCATTTTTCTACACATCTGTACTTTTTTTATTCTTAAACAGTGCCATATTCTTCGCTTAAAACTTTTTAAAGATTTTTAATCTAGGTTATTTAGAGCTTTGGATTCTACTTTCTTTACCTTCAAATTGTTTTTAACTATAAATGTATTTCTGTATCCTTTTTTTCTTTTTCGTTCTCCATTCCTACTTTCTCCTTTGCTATCACTATCTTTTCCTTTTTTTTTTCTTTTACTGTTTGTTCTTCTTTAATGACCCCCCTTTTTACATCGTAATCCTTATTTTCTTTTTACTTTTTTTTTCTTTTCTTCTTTTTACTTTTTACTTTTTCTTTTCTTTTTACTTTTTCTTTTTTTCTTTGTTCTTTTTTCTTTTCTTTTTACTTTTTCTTTTTTTCTTTTTTCTTTTTTCTTTTCTTTTTACTTTTTCTTTTTTTCTTTTTACTTTTTTCTTTTCTTTTTACTTTTTTCTTTTTACTTTTTTCTTTTCTTTTTACTTTTTCTTTTTTTCTTTTTTCTTTTTTTCCTTTATTTCTTTTTCCTTTTTTCTTTTTTTCTTTTTCATTTTTTCTTTTTTTTCTTTTTTTTTCTTTGTTTCTTTTTTCTTTTTTTTTCTTTGTTTCTTTTTTTCCTTTTTCTTTCTTTTTCTTTTTCTTTTTACTTTTTCATTTCTACTTACCTATTTACTCCCCTTTTTATTCTCTTAATCCATACTTATATCCTTATCCTTATTATTCTCTTAATCCATACTTATATCCTTATCCTAATTATATTATTTGTAACTTAAAAAATTAATTTTTCAAAGGTTGCTTCCTTAAAATTTATATTTTATACCTACTCCTAATATTTCTTAATTTCTTATTAATTCTCATTTCCAATATAAATGTTATTAAGCCAGTTTCTATCTATATTTACATTTTGTATAATCTTGGTCCTTCTGCTGAGAAATGTCATGGGCTGAAGCGGTTCCATTTTTATTCTTTTTCTCCTTTACTTTTCCTTATTGGTCTGATGTTATAATAAAGTTATATGTAACTTTTATTATTTATGTGTTATTTAATATATTTAATTGCTCCACTTAACGGTATTGAGCTTTTGTTATCTTAATAAATTTTTGTTAATTCAGTTGCATATACTTATTACTAGCTGACAGCCCGGCGTTGCCCAGTCGTATAATATGCTTAAACATGATATTTTAATTTATACAGATTGCCTATGTATTATTATAGAATCAACCCTCTATTGAATACTATATATTACGTGGAATAATTTGCCCGGTAGACTAATTCGCAAAAAAAAAATATATATATATATATAACTAAATAATAATAATAATAATAATAATAATAATAATAATAATAATAATAATAAAAGAAATAATAATAATAATAACAATAATAAAAGGAATAATAATAATAATAAAAGAAATAATAATAATAATAATAATAATAATAATAATAAAAGAAATAATAATAATAATAACAATAATAAAAGGAATAATAATAATAATAAAAGAAATAATAATAATAATAATAATAATAATAATAAAAGAAATAATAATAATAATAACAATAATAAAAGAAATAATAATAATAATAATAATAATAATAATAATTAAAGAAATAATAATAATAATAACAATAATAAAAGGAATAATAATAATAATAATAATAATAATAATAATAATAATAATAATAATAATAAAAGAAATAATAATAATAGTGATAATGCCGTTCATCAAATTCTGCCAATATCACGTCAGCTAATATTTGGACTTGACGATGAATTACCGGGAAAAGTCACTTCTGATTAATGTTTAGTATTAAAATATGCACACGAAAAAATAATTTGCTGCGATTTTAAATGGTACCTCTTCTTTTATTGTAAATTGAACTCATTAATAAGAAAAAAATGGAAATAAAATGGTGAGGTACCCTTGGGCATGAGCCGACGCATCATTCGATCTGCAGTTGAATGTTCTACCACTAAGCTATATCTCCAGATTATAATACATTTATTTTTTTAAGATGAAATGATTTGTTGAAATTTTATTATCTCCCTTGGTAGGTGTAACGTAAAATATTCCTCTGTAAAAATTATTCCTTCAATCTATAAAAGAGAAAGGCTATTTTTAAGATCGAATTTTTTCGATTTTGTATTTATTGGATGAATTTCCGTACAAAACATTGCCAGACATATAAATTACCTTTGTCTAAAATTTGCAAAAGATAGGCTCGGCCGTTTCGGAACCTATGAGGAAAAACACGCACACAAAGTGACTTTTATATATATATATATACAAACACGTCGGTATGTAGAAATTTCCAGGCTAGTATCTAGGGGCCTGTTTAAACCACTGGGAAAAATGCACCTTCAGTCTTTCTTAAGACAGGCATCTAGGAGAAGGAAAAACTCTTGATGTCTATTGTCAGCTCTGTCCGTGGCACCGACTGAGATTAGCAGTTGTTCCAAAAAGTGTGGATGACTCTACACAAATCCCTCACCACAAGAAATCATCTGTGTTGATTTTGGATAACTTAGTTGTTGTGTGAAGATCATACGTCGAAATCGACAGAATAGTCCGTATATATATATATATATATATATATATATATATATATATATATATATATATATATATATATATAAAACAAATTTACGACAAATAAATATTAACAAATTTAAAGTAACTCTCCTGCCTACGTGGATAAGTTTTTTTTTTGTTTTTAATTAATTGAAGCATTTAGTTACTTTTTAAATAGTGCCAGTCTTGTTTTCAAACAAGAAAAAATGGCTGATATCTGCAAGATCTCGCAAATCAAAAATTAAACAAATATTGAAAGAAACAAACTCAATAAATGTCATAATAACATGTGCAAAAACAGTTTTCTTGTACCAACGATAATTTTATGGTAGTTTTTGTTTATTAAATTGTCAGATGAAAATACAGATTAGAGAACCACATGTATGCTCTAAACCCCCTTGTCATGATGCTTATTATCTGTTTTGTTGTTTTCCAGTTACGTCTCCTTGGAATATAATAAAAAAAATGTGTACTGTATCTCACTAACGTCTCGTTATTTACCTTATAATAACTTATAGCTATTTAGAAATATTTCAAAAAGCTACAATGTGATGGTACCGGTAAAACTCAGTTATGGAACATTATCACAAAAAGAAAAAATGAATAAAATTTTTCCCGACAATATTTCTGTCTTAAATGAGAATTTCACCTACGTCTGTCCATTTTTTGTGTTTTAAATTATTTTGAAACAGTCATTTCCTAACCTTGAGAGGGAGACAAATAAAAACTGTGGGTTTCCCTTAACCCTGCTAGCAGTAGTAGCAGTAGTAGTAGTAGTAGTAGTAGTAGTAGTAAAAGGCGGATTTCCATCGTATTAATTCTTACCCTTCTTTGAAATTCAAAGATTATTTGTTTTTAATTTCTCCCTTTCACCGATATATGTCGGAATTTCATTCATTGTACAAGGGTGTTCCAAAAGTAATGTTTCCTATTCTTTTTTTATCTCGCCCAAAATGAATCAGAGGGGATCACAAATTGCATTGTTATGATGACTGAACTTATGCATTCATGAGCTTTCTTTCAATGTTTCTTTGTTTATGACAACCCTGGTATATCATGGGCCCTTTACACTAAACTTAATGCAAATCTGGCCAATAGTTTTAGTGTTATTTCTGTTGCTATGTCTTACGCGCTAGATGTTCTCACGTGAATTATTACTGGTGATCGCTCACTGACAAAACGAACACCATTGCAAATCATTGTGGCCATGTAGCAGCCGTTTACCATTGAATTCTCTTATTATCCTTATTATTAGTAGTAGTAGCAGTAGCAGCAGCAGCAGCAGCAGCAGCAGCAGAATTTTAATCTTCCACGGCACACTCAACATCCCAAGAATGCTTCATGTCAAATTTAGTACCATTTTGCGTAATAATTTTGGATCCTATTTTGATATAAGTAGTAGTGCCCTGCCCCTCCAAACGCACATGTACTCGTACACACACTTATGACACATGTAGCATTTCAAGAATGCAAATCTGATGCAGTTTTGTTAAGCTATAACTGACAGACAAAAAGTACTTAAATTGGCACAGTTTGTCTGGAAAGAATGTTGCCATTTTCTTATAATCTTTCTTTCTCTGTCAGTTGTTGTTGTTCTTCTTCTTTTTCTTCTAGTATGTCTTTTCCTAATCAGATATGAACAGTTGGCCATGCCGGTATAAAGTGATTTTCACCATGAAATGCATCTTAAATAAACAAGATGATTTTCATTTAAAAAATTACATTCCTATTTTTTTTTTATTTTATTTTAAATTTCAAATTTTATTTGGCATCAAACATTTTTCTCCTCAACAGAAATCAAAATTGTGTGAATTAAAAAAAGCAGAAAATTATTTTATTAATTTATTTTCAAGTATTTAATTAATTTGAAATGAAAAAAAAAAAAAACTATTTCTGCAGTTGTCATTTCTGTGACTCATTATTACTTGTTAACAAATTATCACAAGTTTTTAGTTTTCAACTTAGAATTTAGGTTAGTCTTTTTGTGAGAAAAATAGAGAGAAGCAGTTTGCCTTTACTTTTAATCCTTCTCTATCATCTTCACCACCACCACCGCCTCCTTTCCCTTTTTCTTCTTCCCTCCCGTTCTCACCCTCCTCCCTTTCTCCTTCCCATCTCTCCTCCCTTTTCATTCTCTCTTCATCTCTCCCTGTCCCTTGCTCTGCCCATTTTTTGGCATAATACATAATGGCATGACCTCCGTTCAATCTCGAGAGATCACTGATAGTCCATGTATGGATGATTGTGTGTTTAATTGTGAAGCAAGGGTTACGCAATTCCTCAAACCAGCACTAGTGGCAAGGAGAAGTCCGGTTGGTTGGTTGGTTGGTTTTGTTTTACGGCATATCAACACTTTTCATGTTATTTAATGCTGAATCCAGTGATTTTGAAGAAATTTTTTTTTAATAGAATATATATATATATATATATTTTTTCAAGTCGGTTTCTATTTAACCCATAGTTGCAACTCTAACAGGTACTACCACTCCAGGTCAGAGTAGACCTGGGAGCAATGGCAATTAAAGGGTGGCTCCATACTTCCCAAAGCCCACAAGATGGGCCTCACCATCGGATATAGTTTAAGGTCATATCCAGAACCAGAGAAGTTCGGGATGGCTGAAAATAATGCCGGGATAAGCAGAAAGTACATGCAGCACCTAATATTTTTAAATAGTCACCCATTTATTATGAACTAGGCTCAAGGTTGCTTAACTTCAGTGATCTAACAAAAACCAGTGTGTCAATGTGATTATGGCATACTAGAGTGGTCCGTAATAAGATTAAGGTTCAAGTATCACTTGGATCATAAGAAACACTCAAACTATGGCACTTAATGCTTCCCTGCTTAAACCCTCAGTGTTATAAGTGAAGACCATGGGTAAGTAGAACAATCTAGCATCTAGAAAAATGAATTGATGTCCTCCCCTGCATCTCGGTCTAGTAGCCAATGAAAAGTGAGCCTTGATTACTGTCAATCTACTTTTTTTTTTCATTTTTAGTCGCATACAAGCGACTCTATAAGTTACTTTGTCGGTCCGTCGGTCGGTCTGTGCTTGGCCTTTTTGGTTAAGATCAAAGGTCTGTTGTTAATACATGCTGTTCTTAGCTTTTTAAGTTTTTCTTGGCCTTTTGGCCAAGATCAAAGTCTGTATTCAACGTCCGTGTGAGGGAGGCTTGGGAATGCCGAACTTGAAGTGTCATTGAGACGTTTAGAGGCTGGCCTTCCTGAGCCACTATATGCAAGATGACCAACCGTGGCAGCCCGTGGTTACTGCCACCTTCCCCGACCTTGTTCTCGACCCTTCTATTGAGAGCCGTCGCAGGCTGCAGGGAGAATCTGCCTACATGAAAGAGTGCCGAGCCACGCTAAAATGACTACCAAGGTCCAGCGACCTTGTGACTGCTACCCGTAAGGAACTCCACAGGGATCTAGTGAAGGGGGCCGCCAACGACCCGCTATGCGCGTGTTTGGGTTGGCAGCAGAGTGAGGTCCACTCTGCGTGGAGCTGGGCGCCAGGTTTGAGTCATCTGAACAATTTGGAGTTCTCTCTGACCTGGCGATTGGCCCGAAATGCACTTCCACTCAACAGCATACAATGCAGTTCCAGGTTTTTGGAGTCGCCTGATTGTCCTCGTTGTGGGACAACAGCCGTAGAAACGACTGATCATGCTTTCTTCGATTGCCGTGAACTCTGTCGGTACTGGTCGTATGTCAGCAAGTTGACGGTTTGCATCGATCCTGAGCATCCTCGCTCAATTACCGTATCCAATGTCATGGACAACATGAGGTTGCCGTGGGACCAGGAAAGACAAATGGTCTACGTTATGATCCTGGCCGTGGCGAGAATGGTGATTTGGACGTCGCATCTGCAAGGTTGGCGGGGGCTGTTGTCTTTTTCTGATCAGGATCTGATCGCTTTCTTTAAACACCAACTACGGGTTAAGATCAGATGTGATAGAAGAAGGCTGCATCATGCGGTATTTGACAGAAGATGGATACATGTAGCAAGTCTGTGTGTACGAAGAGGAGCCAAATTTGAATACGTGTTCCCTGCCTAGGTGTGGAACGCGTAGTTCCGTAAAGTAAAATTAAACAAGTAGACTCTCAGCTAGCTGAGTGTGTGTTCCATCCCTCCCCAATTAGAAAGCCTCCAAGATCCCCACCCCTTCCTTCTTGCAATTTTTGTTTTCACCCCCTCCTCTAAATTTCACCCATCTTGGAGAGAAAGAAATACAAACTAACTCCCATTCCTTACCCACAAAATTTTCTTTTCTCCATTCACCCCCATCTAGAGGGCATCCCCACTTAGAGACTAACCCGCAGAAGCGAGGTTCCTTTTACAAACCTAGTGGAACGGGCAGTCTATCTACTAGACAGGGTTGGGAGGATCCTACTAATCACCTTCCCCCGCCCTCACAATGAATTATTGTACCATTTTTATTGTTATCTTTTTTTGTTTTTACACGTCAATAAAAAATGTGGGAGTTAAGTAGGACGTCCCCCAGTATGAAAGGGTGAATGCGGTATTATGGTGAAAGAAGATACTAGCTGGGAGAGACTTTTGATTTTGTTTAGTCCTGGAGTGATAAGGATGATCAATGACCCTCACAACCTCCCTTTTTGAGTTGGCCATGTGCCTAAGTTTTTTGTTCATTGTTGATTTTCAATGTATTTTTAACATGAATAAAGGATTTAATATCTCAAAGTGTAGTATCTGTTCCGGCAGATACTGCATGCAAAGACCATATGTGGGGGCAGCCCCACATATAAGACCTTAGTCAATGTAGGGGCAACCCTTCATACCAATTGTCACTATCCAGCTCACCTACTCCCCGGGGAGTTGGTCCCGATTTCCCCTTCACTCCTCACATTAAAAATCGGCCTTGTGCCTAATTTTCTCGGTGGGGGAGCAAATAAATACTAACCCTTCATACCAATTGTCACTATCCAGCTCCCCTACTGCCCGGGGAGCTGGTCCTCATTTCCCCTTCACTCCTCACACTAAAAATCGGCCTTGTGCCTAATTTGCTCGGTGGGGGAGCAAATGAATACCCTTTTCTTAGCCTTTTGGCCAAGATCAAAGTGTAGTATCTGTTCTTACTACATGCTGTACTTACGTTTGTAACTTTTCGTTGGCCACATAGCTAAGATCAAAGTGTTGTATCGTTTCTTAATAGATGCTGTACTTACGTTTGTAACTTTTCCTTGGCCACATGGCTAAGATCAAAGTGTAATATATTTTCTTAACAGATGCTGCACTTACATTTGTAACTTTTCCTTGGCAATGGAAGGGGAAACCCTTCCATGCTAAGGCATTTTTAGTCGCATGCAAGTCACTCCATTGGTCGGTCTGTCACACATTTACATTTCATTTTTTTTTTTAAGCAAGGGGTAAAATTTTTGTCCCCCGATTTATCAGAGAAAGACCTATGTTTTCAATGGGTCCGTCTGTCTGGATGATTGACGGATAACCGTCCATTAGTTTTTCCTGAAATTTTCTCACAAATTATATTTTAATATACAAATGTGCATAGTAAAAAAAATTTTTTTTTTTTTTTTTTTTTTTGTGAAAAATCCTGTTTTGCCCGCAGGGGCTCAAAAGAGGTAAAAAAAAAATGGCCAAAAATGACACTTTTTGTCCCGTAACATTTGATCCATCCATTAAATTTTTCTGAAATTTGTCCAAAATGTGGAGAGCACTGTTCTAAATATAAATTCAGTATGGATGACCCTGGCAAAAGTCTGGTTTGCATTCCCCGGGGATTTTTTGTGCTGAAAACGCCCTTTCTTCTGGCATGTTTCTCATATTTCTCAACAAAAAATTGATATGTATGTCCACTGTTTGTCCATTGTCACTCATAAGGGGTAAAAAATGTACCAAAATTGAAAAAAATGACACTTTTTACCCCATAAATTTTGGCCTATCCATTACATTTTTCTGAAACTTGTCCAAAATGTGGAGGCCATTGTTTTTAATATAAATTCAGTATGGGTGACCCTAGCAAAATTCTGCTTTGCCTCCCCCGGGAACTTTTAGTGCTAAAAATGCCCTTTTTTCATATTTCTCAATAAAAAACTTGATATGTATATCTATATAGTGCTCTCCTATGGTGCTGAATTCAAATATACATGTGTTACAGTGTAAAACTGCATAGTTTGTCCATTGTCACTTGTATTCAGCATTCCAAGGGGCTTATAAGGGGTCAAAAATGTACCAAAATTGCAAATAATGACACTTTTGCCTCATAAATTTTTACCTATCCATTAGACTTTTCTGAAACTTGTCCAAAATGTAACTTTTCCTTGGCCACAGGGCTAAGATCAAAGTGTAGTATCTGTTCTTAACCGATGCTGCACTTGTTTGTAACTAATAAGTAAATGTGTTATGGACCGACCGACCAACCGACGGAGAATAGTTTTTTTTTAAATGCATACCACGGAATAGTTTTTTTTAGTCGTGTGCAAGCAACTCTATAAGTCACTCAGTCGGTTGGTCGGTTCATAACACATGTACTTTTTATTTCTTTTTATTTATCTATCTATTTATTTGTTTTCGGGGTTCCTAAATACGAAAATAAGGTTTCAAATTCCCTAAATCAAATAATTTTTGTGATATTAATTTAATGTAAAGTGATTACCCACTTTACAACCAGTCAATCTCAAAGCCATTCAGGTCATTCTCCAGATCATTCAAGTTGTTTTTGAAGGATTGCAGTTATTTTTAAGCATTCAAGTTATTCTTAAGGTCATTCAATTCATCCTTAAGTTCATTAAAGTCATTCTAAATCATTTACTTTTTATTTATTTAAGTCATTTTAGCTGATAAAAAATTGCATTGCATATTACGCTAAATGCATCATTGCAAAGAGAAATTCCGTAAGCAACGGGTGTGGCTGGAATGGTCACATTCAATGCTGCCAAGACTAAGCTTGTTTCCTTCAATAACTACAAGAAACCTTCTCTACCACCAATAGCAATGCCCAAGAACACAGTACCTGAAAGTACTTCTTTTAAACTCCTTTGCCTAGCGTTTACAGAGAACATGAACTGGAATAGATACATCGAGAGCATTGCTAAGGCTGCTGCAAAAAAGGTGGGCTCTCTCTACTGTGCTAGAAAATTACTTATGCCTGAAAGTATCCTGTACCTCTATAAGGCCACCATTCGCCCATGTATGGAGTACTGTTATCACATTTGGGCTGGTGCATCTGCTGCTTGTCTCTCACTCCTGGACAGGGTTCAAAAGAGAGTCACCAACCTGAGAGGTCCTGAACTGTAATCTAGGCTTCAGCCTCTGTTCCATCGATGAAATGTTGCATCCCTCTGCCTGTTCTACAAGTATTTTAATGGTGAGTGCTCTGACGAACTGCAAGCACTTGTGCTTCCTCGACGTGACTACCCCCAACAAACAACTAAGTCCCACCCCTTTACAGTAGAGATCCCTAGGTGTAAGAAAGCCTTTTACTCTAATAGTTTCTTCCCCAGAACTACAAGTCTTTGGAATTCCCTTCCGGGATTCTACTTTCCCAACTGTACTGATATACAGAAGTTCAAGTGTAATGTGAACAAACATCTTGCTACTTATCTCCCTTCATAATGCCTCGCAAATTTTGTTCCCGATAGTAACCCCCTACTTCAAAGTGGCATTGTGCCTTGTTTGGAGTGAAAATTGAATTAAAAAGAATTTTTTTTAAATTTTCTTTGATAAAAAAAAAAAAGTTTTAACAACTGACCCCCTTTTTTTAAAACCTTTTCTTGCAATTTTCTTTAAAAAAAAAATCATCCCCCCCCCTGCATAAAAAATGTTTGCGATGAATCATTAAATGAATAATAAAACAAAATTACAATAAGTCGTTATCTTTTTTCCTACGATTTCCATTTATTTTACTTTTTCTGTTTCGTATCGTTGTTAAGATTTGATCATTGGGAACGCGTGGCATAATCCGGCGGTTTACGCCATGTTCCAGACAAAGCAGTGCGAACACTTAGATACGTCCAGTTCAAGATCTGCACAAGTACAAAAAAAATCTCTGCATTTATATTAGTTTGCTGTTATTAGTCAACTCAGCTGATTTACGTCGGTTTCATAAATATAATATTCTACAAGTGAAAAGCCTAAGATATATAAAAAAAAATGCAAAGTATGCCTATTTATAATTTAATCAAATCATTAACTTTTTTTTTTTTTTTTACTTATGACATCTTTCTTTGTACAATGCTAAAATCGATTATAAGAATGTATATTTAAAACTTGTTAGATTGAGATGCAATTCGGATGAAGGCTATTAAACAAATGACTCAAATAGCTGTCCTTTTTTATTCTCTGCTTCGTTGGAATTCACTCACTTCATTTCCAAAAGCAAGTTAGTTTTTCCAGGAACGTGTTAACTAAAAGTATTTTTATATCGCCAGGAACTGTGCTATTAAATTCAACTGATTCTCATAAGTGCCCAAATTTTTGTAAATTCCACTAATCATTTTCGCTCCTCTCAGAATATCAGCGATTTGTTAATTCTTAATAAAGTTGGTTTTCTGATTTTCTTTCATATGTGGAAATTAATAGGTAAAATGAGGTAATTAGAATTCAAGCCTAATTATATTTTTCTGCTTATAAGTTTTATTTTTTTTTTTATTTTTGTTCGAAATGAATATTTCTCATTAGGGCTATGACAACAGCATATTCTTTTCCTCGTTTTGATTCTCAGGTATATATATCCATTGATGTCTTATATTTTTATATAGAGTGATGTGGTTCTCTGTTGATTGACTGTGTCTAACTGTGTCGGATATATACTCGAGAGTCAAAACAATGAGAATATGCTGTTGTCATAGCCCTAATTATTTTTATTATTCATTTTTCTTTATATATTTTTTTTTATTCCTCTCTTTATAAATATCGTTAATTTATTTTTGGTGTGGTTCTGGTTAGGAGTCACAATATTAAGAGCAAAGAGTCTTGGTGTTCACTACGAGCGGTGAAACCGCTGTGCTCTTCACTCGAGAGCAAAAAAAAGTTTGGCTTATATAGTGCTAGACAGGTCCATATCATGAATATAGGGGGTGTCAACTCCCCCCTCCCGAAGATTTATTTCCACTAAAATATAAGTTTTCTTTCTCGGGTTGATCTCAAAGGGTTCCGTCACTTTCCTTTTTTTGTTGGAACGAAGTATTTCGGTACTAATTTGAGGGGGTTCCCCGTCAAATGAGTCATACAGCAAGTCCAACGTCTCACTTAACTCGTTCGAAGTGCGAGTGTGTATCTGGTTCAAGTGCCTGGCGTCAGAGTTCAGCGTCCTTGGTCGACACTTAGCCTTGGGTGAAAATCAGGACTTTAAAGTTGTCGGTTGTCAATAAGGATAGTCTGAAGTCGTCACAGTGTCTATTTACGACTGAAGCAAATGTGGGGTAATCTTATTCTTTGCGGGTCATGTTGATGCATCTCCATATTCTATAAATTTTTGGACAGTATGATTCCAAAGATTTCATTGTATCGTCGAAGGATAATTCGCTCGTCTGTTTAGGGATAATGTAGTCCGCGAACTTATGTTCCACAGCTCCCAATTTTTGTAATAAAATCGGAACCTTCATCTGCTCACTCCATGACTTGCAATCAATCCTGAATAAGTCACCAAATCTGCGAAAATAGGTTTCAAACACCCACTCTGCAGGATGATAGTAAAAGGTTTCTAATGCTGACCAGATTGCGGTTCTGGAAAAAACATTCTGGTCGGACTCATTGCTGTCTTTCTTCGCTATTACTTTAGTTCATAGTTCCAATTTTTTCTTTGCTTGTGGCTGCATTTTCAGTATTTTTAAACTTTATTGCCTTTCCGTTTCTGTAATGCTAAAGTAAGATTCTGTTGTAACTATCATTTCAACTACTTGTTTTGAAAGTGCTTCCATTTTGAAAAATAGACCCAGACAAATCTGTGTTTAAGAAATGATAACTAGAAAACCTGCGACTTTAAGGAGAAAATATGCCAACTTAATCACGAAGAGAAAAACACTTGAGAATAAGAAATACGAAGCATTGTGTCAAGAATTTCGAATAATAAACGAAGTGAAACCAGAAATCCTGTTGCGTTATTGTATTGGATTCTAATAATGGAACGAATACGGTTTCAATCCTTTGTAGATCATATGATCTTTTTGTTTTGCCGAGAAAACGGAATCATGCAGCTACCGACCGAGAAATATTTGGTCACAGTAAATTGTGTGTGTGTGTTTTGGGTTTGTATTACTGTACACAGATTCGAAAAAGTTGTCAAAACAAATATATAACAAATAAATGTTATCAAAAGCAAGATAAGTTACTTTTCTACCAAACTGGGTATATTTTTTGTGTTTTTATTCAATGTAACATGTTTATTCAGCTCGAAAACCATACAGTGTTTACCGATGTATTGGAAAATTCAAGATGGCGTCTGATTCTCTCTTTAACACGGTAAGTTTGGAAAAAAATGTTATAAATAAAAACCCAGATAAAATACTGTTAAAAACTCGCTCAATATATGTTACCGTGACATAGGTTGACATATATTCGGCGGGTTTTTAATAGTATTTTGTATAGTTTTTTTTATTTATAACACCTTTTCCCACACTTACCGTGTTAAAGAGACAGTCGGGCGCCATTTTGAATTTTCCAATACATCGGTAAACACTGCATGTTTTTCGAGCTGAATAAACATGTTACATTGAATAAAAACACAAAAAATATATCCAGTTAGGTAGAAAAGTAACTTATCTTGCCTTTGATAACATTTGTTATATATTTGTTTTTTGACAACTTTTTCGAATCTATGTGTACAGTAATACAAACCCTGTGTTTTAACCGAATATGGCTTTTTGCCAAGAGGAAAAAATACGATATTTGCACAAGCGAAAAATTGGGCCAGCCCACGAAAAGAAAAAGTTTGTTTCTGTGATTAAAAAAAAAAAAAATTCACTTTTAACAAACAGTCCACAAATAAAGAAGAAAATATTTTGGGACAATAAAAATGCCATTAAACGTTAGAAATGAATTAACTGAATTTTTTTAGCGATAGAAAGCGTTGTACTATTTCTACTCCCGGCGTTTTGAAAAATACACTTTTCTCGGGCATTTTTTTTTCTTTTGTCGTTGAAAACACTTTGTGGAACCACCATTTACTTTTTCAAAGCAGGTAGAAATACGAATTTCTTGACCAGAAGTTGGTTGCTTATCCAAACGAGATCCCTGTTGGTTCTTTTTTTTTTTTTTTCGAATCCATACGTCGCTAGTTTTGGTCCTGGTTAGGGGTCACAATATTAAGAGGAAAGAGTCCTGGTGCTAACTGTGAGTGTGCTCTTTACTCGAGAGCAGAAATGTCTGATTTACATAGTGCCAGAATGGGTCCATATTATCATGAATATAGGGGTGTCAACTACCCCAGAATAAGTTTAAAATATCACGTGATTGCTCTCCTGATTAATATGTGATGTGATTTTTTTTTCCAATTAAAACTTATGGACTCTACTTTTGTATAAACAGCATCACCTGATGCGGTCTCTACCTACTTGTAACTGGCTGACGAAAAGATGCTCATGAATGTATAGTGACATATAAATGCTTATGTAAAACATATATATATATATATATATATATATATATATATATATATATATATATATATATATTCTGCAATGCATGCTTTTATATCTTACTAGCATGGGTGCCCGGCGTTGCCCGGGTATTTGGAGGTGTATGTTGAGCAAAAAAAAAAGCTGTCAATTTTTTAACTTTGACCCCTATTATGACCCCTTAACATTTATTGTTTTGGGCTCATATCATGTTATTAAGTTAGATCCATGTCCAAGGAACCTATATCTAAAATTTCAAGTGTTTAGACCCAAAATTGTCGGAGGAGTTTGGTAGAGTTCTTAAAGGTCAAATCGTTGAACTTTGACCCCTTAACAGACAAATTTCTGGCCGAAAACCGATCACAAGGATTTTCCCAAATTTCAGTACCCTGTATATCAAATTTCGAGTCTGTAGACTGAAAATTGACAGAGTTATTGCGTAGGGAAATGTACACACACAGATAGACACACAGATACACAGATAGATACACAGACACGTTCACTTTTATAGATATATAGATTTGATCGCATTTAAAGCATTTGTTAGTCCACCTGCATCTGTCCACAACACCAAAACACGGTTTGGGTGGAAGATTACTTCTCTTTTAACTATCAAATTTTACTGGTGAAATAATCTATTGTTGCAGATTTTTTGTATGCAAGACACTCCGGAGTGTTTGATATAGTTTGAGTCCTTATGCATGCTGATAAACCGTTCACAATCTTTGGCTATTTGCTTTTATCATTTTCAATCCTCTAATATTATTCTTCACCATTAAACTGACAATTCATCAATTTTATAAACTTTTATCCCCGAATAGCTTCTGACCTTGGTAATTGGAGATTTATTAGTAAGAAAATATATTTGAATATTAACCCTATTCTATGATTTATTTATCAAATATTTTGATAATGTACAAAAATATTGCTTGAATAGCAATGGACATGTTTTTATTGATTTTATGAATTTTTGAGATGAATACCTATTGCGTGGCGGATAAAGTACTAGGTAAAATTCAGGTTTTAATGATACTTTGCTGAAAGTTGAAAGTTCAATCCTCAGTATGGGCGATAGCGATACGAAGAATTGCAAAGATGGAGTACTGTTGCCAAATTTGGGGAGGAACTACTCAGAGCACTTTTTCCTACCATGGCACGGTATAAAACCGGTTTCAAAATCTAGTGGACGGTGTCCTTTTTTCTGTTTTCTCCCTCTTTCTCATAGAATAGACGTCGTGAGTCTATCTCTGCTCTGTCGTTATTTTTATGGCAGGTACTCGACTGAGCTTGAATCTATCTCTCCCTCCCCTCTAACACATTCATAACAACTGTCAGCAATTTCTCTTACTCTCAATCTGAGGCCAAAAATAAACGAAAATTCCAAAGTTTCTTTCGTAGAATTGCCCGCCTGTGGAACATAATATTGCTTATATACTGCTTCCCAGCTGACTATATATGTTCGTTATCAAGTCCAACATGAACAAATTATTGTTGAGCTGTTCTCTTAAGTAAAGTTTTATTGAAACAGATATACAAAGATCCTCACAAAAATTCTGGATCTTAGCCAAAAGGCAAGGAAGCCTAAGTGATATGTTGCAGGAATGATAAATTACATTTTGTTTTTCAGCACAGTAAAACAAGAGAGAAGAATAAGGCGAACAATAAAGAGAGAGTTATGTAGAAAGAAAAACATTTCACTGTAAAGGAACAATTTTTTTTTCCGCATGAAAAATAAATAACTGTTTACCGACCATTCAAATCAAGAAGACAAATTCGTTACTGGCGACGAGGCATTCAATATAACATTCACGGAAGGACAATTCGAAACTTTTTTTTTTTCAGAAATAACTCAATGGAGTTATTTCTGAAATATCATTGTCAACAAACAATTCGTCCCCGATTTTCAGCAAGGAACGATAGTTTAACGACTTCAAATTCCACTGGAATAGTTCAAATTACAAGAAACTGTATACAATTTTATGAAACAAATTTCAACACGGTCATAGCAACAAGCCTCGTGTTGACATTAAAATCCTTACTACTTCAAATTTTCAACCGACGAAATACTAATTGTGACACATAAACTTATCGTCATCGACGGACATACACGCTCACACAAAAGTTTCGTTCTTTTATTTGGAAACACTTTTTTTGTTGTTTTCTACCGAAATCAATCCAGGAAGGGAAGTATCCATAGCAACAGCATATCCTCGCTGCTTATGATTTTGAATGTTTTGTTTTGTAACATCACTGCCGATTGGTTGTAGCAGTCAACTTCCTTTGTGGCTTGCCCAATCAGATGCCACCTTTCAGACCAGCTGACCACGTGACCGAGTTTATAAACGGTTAAACATGGTAATTCGCTCTTTTCCTCCCTCCCCGGATCTTGGACTGATAAGTCCACGTGGTACGGACCTGTCCCAAAACTTCTTTCTTGGGACTCAACAGAACTCATTTGGCCTTCGTGCCCGAGGGTCAACTAAGACGGAATACAAATAATCAAGTATATACGCTACATAAATAAACTCTTCTTCCTACAGATCTGTTTCTAATCTTTTGTGCCCATCCGTCTCTTATCTTTCGTGACGCACGCTTCTAACTTCTAGAAAACAAAAGAAATCTAGCATGATTACAGAGCATGATTTCAGCAAACACAATTGAACTCTTCTCTTCCTCCCATGGTACTGTCTAATCTTTAATGTACGTCTCCACACATGAGCTTTTTCTCTTTCAACAGGTCTGTATAATCATTCGTCAACGTTTCCACACAGGAACTCTTTCCTTTCTCTATACAAACCTACTAACGAAGATAATCAAACGATAAAAGGGGGAGAGGGAAATAGAAAAAGATAGAGAGACGGCTGGAGAGAGAGAGAGAGAGGGAGGGGGAGAGATAGAAAGTTTAATATAAAGATGTTACAGACATATTTTCGCTTCTATTTAATTTCATATTACCCTGAACAACGCCGGGTAATCCTGCTTATCTTACCAGCTATCTGACACCCATTAACTCGTATCCTCGAGTCTTGATATGTGGGGGCCACCGCTTAAAAACAAAAAATAAATCAAACTTATGGCTTCTACCCATTCATGGCGGACGGAACGAGAGCATGCTACTCTCGGGCATAACGTTTGAAATTCCGTGCAGATTCCACAGTTCAACCGAAAAATCCCCGAGTTCAACAAGAGACACCTGAAGGTCGCAGATTACATTAGCCGAAACGTTGTGCGAATAACACTCAAGATAAGAGCAAAAGTTTGAATAATCCGAATAATACATACATATATATATATATATATATATATATATATATATATATATATATATATATATATATGATTATGTGTATGTATACAGGGTGAAACGATAAATTTATCGCCCTAAAGAAAATAACACTACAGCCTTATTTTAAAACTTTATTGAAACTATCAAGTCAGGTAACTTGATTATGTAGTAGAGCTTACACTTATTCAATGTAGCCGCCTTCAGCCTTAATCACCGCCTCGATACGGGTCTAGAACTGGGATCATGCTTTTTCCAGAAGCGCCGGCGGGAGCTTGGTGAATATTCGACGGATGGAGCCGATGAGGCTGGCTTTAGTGTTGTGGGAGGTCATGTTGTGGGCATTCTCGACGTATGACCGAACGAAGTAGTCCAGCGGGTTCAGATCGGGAAAGGAGTCGTGCCAGGGAGAGAAGAGTACAAAGTCGTAGCATTCCTTCTGAAGCCAAGCTTGGGTTTCTTTAAACTTGTGGGATAGTGCGAGTCCTGCTGCCACACCCAGGGTCTGCCAGCGCCCACCTAATTGCACCAGGAGATCACCACACTCTTCAGAACATCCAGGTACACTTTGGTGTTGACTTTCAAGCAGACTTCGAAGATGTGAGGTGGCATGATGTGGCCCTTACTTGAAACCACACCAAAGACCATAACCGGGGCCGGAACTTTGTTTTCATCACCCTGGGTACGTCTCTGTTATTCGTGGCAATCCAGTGATGCGTTTTGGTCCTGTTCCTATTTACAATGCCTCCCCACGGGACAGAGTTAGACACCAGGGTCGTATTTTAATGTGGAGAAAAGGAACAAAAATAAAAATTGTCTCAGTCGTGAAGGATTTCTCCTCCACTGATAGAGAACAAGAAATTGAAGTGCAGCATCTGAAGAACAGATACTACACTGTGATCTTGTCCCGAAGGCCAAGGAGTAGTTGGTCCTGTTGTCATAACTTGGATCGGTGCATCTTCGATCTCGCTCGTTGTCATTGTGACACTTTCAAACATGATAGAAGGCTCCTATCGCTCTTGGAATTTGTACACAACTCGCCAACTAGTAGATGATTCGCAACAAAAAAAGAAGAAACCTGGTTTTCATCAAACGGAAATGGAATCATGTTGTCTTTTCTAGGGTGACAATTCTATCGTTCCACCCTGCACATGTTTTTATTGACTATATGTTATTTTTTTAGAGACAAGTATATAAGAAATAAAACCAGTTTAATGTTTGGATTAAATTACTTGTGAGTTGAAACACATCCACAAGAAATTTGTATAAAGAGAAGAAAAAATGAAAAATTTGTTGAATTTTTTTTCATGAACAGAAACTGAGATGATATTTAAGTTTGTTTACGTAAGTTTCATGTCTGTCGAATAAACAGAACTCGACAACGAGGGAAAAGAGGAAGGGAAGTGTTGTCTCTTCTTTCTTAATAATAAAGTTTGTCTTCCTGTTCACTAAGTTGATAGAAATTGGATCTATTATTTGAAACCAAACAAGAAGCAAAATTTCATTTAAGTGGGAAAAGTTCTATTTTTTTCTTCTAAACTATGTCAAGATATCTAACATTACTAATGCAACGCTCTTTCACTAATGGTGGCACCATGACGATGGCAGTGGCGATAGTTTGCATTGAGTGCAGGTTCTTGAAATATGACAGGAAATGTCTCATCGGCAAAGGAAAAATACAATACAATATATGTGTGTGCGTATATTTATATGTATATATATATTTATAATTTTGTGTGTGTGTGTGTTGTGTTGTGTGTGTGTGTGTGTGTGTGTGTGTGTGTGTGTGTGTGTGTGTGTGTGTGTGTGAACATAGGAAACAGAGACTGGAACTAAGAGGTTTTCTATAAATAGACAATGAAAATTTCGGGTCAGAGAAAATCTGCGACACAGATCTGAAGTGGGTGTCGACCTTAATGGGTCCTTCTGGCAAATCAAATGTCGATGTCGTTTACGTTTTTTAAACAAAAAATTAGAAAACAAACTCAGAAATGAGTGAAATAAGAAAAATAAATACAAGTGATGTTTAAGAAGAGGAAAAGAACTACAACACACACGCACATATGGGCATGTATGTATGTCTATGTACGTGCATATAAGCATAATATCAATAATACCTTGTATACATATAATAATAATAATAACAACAACAACAATAATAATAATAATAATAATAATAATAATAATAGCAGCAGCAATGAGAATTCTAATATAACAAACATACATAGCAAAACCCGTGTCCCGGTGGGACTTATTTAAAAAACTGAAATATTAAAGCATGAAGTAATCTATTTAAGTCATTTTATGTCCTGCTTGAGCATGGCCTATGGAGTCCCTGATTCTATTGAACCCCAGCGCTTTGGGTAAATATAGCATCTTAGTTGAGTGAATGTAACCCCTCATCCTCTTGGTAATAGAAATCTTCTAAGATGTCCACTTCTCACTTTTATTTTTTGTCATGGACTCTCACAAATTAGATTTGTTTTAGAATATCAGGAAACTTTGATGATATGGTCACATTCAAAGAGTGAATGAGAGTTTGTTAGTCAGTAGATGTAGTTAAGGTAGCAGGTCCAGTTCACAGGTGAAGGCCAAGGAAAACATGGGACAGAGGTGATAAAAATTAACTTGAGATCAGTTAGTTTGGAAATCAATTTTTTAGAGTCGTCCAACACATGTCAACATGAAAAACTAATGTTAAACTGAATATGATGATAAGTTATAATCTATATATATAAATTAGTAACGTTCATGTGTGTGTCTGTGTGTATAATTCTCCTACAGACCAAACCACTGGACCGATCATGACCAAACCAGGCACGATGATGGTCCCCCACCTAGGGATGGTGCACACCATTTTTCAAGATTAAGGTAAAAAGTTCAAGATCATAGCCTATGTATATATATATTCTCCCACAGCCTACACTACTGAACCGATCATGACTAAACCTGATATGATGATGGTCTTTGACCTAGGGATAGTGCACACTATTTTTCAAGGTCAAGGTCAAAAGTTACGGTTGAGACTGTGCTTTACGTTCACTAACCTTAGTGTACAGAAAAGTCACGCGCAAAGCATGGGTATCTTTGCTAATAACAAATATTACAATATTGTATATATGGGAGGAGGGGTTCAAAAATAATGCCTTTTATTTTAATATTCCACCCTAATGGATCTGAGGTGATTGTAAATTGCATTGTTATGATGACTGAACTTATGTTTTCATGACTTGAAGGTTTCATCTCTCTGTTGCAAATATTGACGATATGAGACTAAGAAAGCAACTCTTCTCATGGACGTGTGGCAGAAGAAGAGATGTGTCATTAACAAAAGTGCATTGGCACTGGTGGTGATTATGTAAAACAATAAATTCTGGAGCACAAAAATTCGCTTGTTTTAATGGTACCACTTCCATCTTCATAGCTTTCCAACTTTTCGGAACAACCTCCATATGACAAAGTACACTCGGGATGCCCATGCATAACCATTGTTCATCGTTGGCAAATAATGCATTGAGAATGATGTAGAAAATAATTTCTAAGCCACAAAAGATCGCTCGTTTTAAGGGTACCACTTCTGACTTTACAGCTCTCCAACTTTTGAGTTAAAAAAATAGGAGGCTTAACTTTTGGAACGACCCTTGTAGTTCATGTGTGTTAGATTTCTTTCTTTTTTTACAATTATACAGTTTTATTATCAGATAGAGTTCTATCATTGTCATTATCAATGAATTTGTCTACACCACATGGAAACCTTGTGTAACATTACACACGTTTATACACATGTAGACACTCGGGACCCAAAACGTTGTAATAAATTTCCTTAAATTAATCATCCACACCAAGACAGTAGTCACTGCCGAAAAACAGCCAAAATAGGCTTAAAACAGCATTGCCCACCATTGCTCGCAACTGACTGTCACTGCCAACTACTGCCTATCATTGCCCACCACTGCCAAATAGTAACAGTAATCACCTGAAAATCACTCTCAATCAGCATCATAACCACCAATGTCCAACAGTGCCCACTAGTGAATGACAGTACATGAGTATTCAAGACCATTTCATTTCAAAGCAATCAAATGAGGACGACAATGACCAAATGTAAGTTACCACCTAAAAATGCCAATGACCACCAGTGCCTGGCATTGAAGTAAGACAATTTCAATTCGGAGCAGCCTAATGCAGTTCAATACTGATCATGGCTGACAGGTGAACACTGGGAACAGACAATGACATTTGGAAAGGCAGCCAATGTCCACCAGTAAACACAAATAAATGCAAGTAACCATCTCAAAACAGCACTAACCACCAGTAACCATCAATGCCTGCCACAGGCACCCAGTGGATGCCAGTGCCCAACAATGTTTGAAAGCTGAAGACAGATGATTTTAGTTTGAAGCAGTCTAATGGACGCTGACATTGACCATGGCCACCTGTGACTGCCAGTTGCAAATTCAGCCAGTGCTTATCAGTACCCTCTAATACCAACCAGTACATGCAAGTAATATCCCCAAACTAACACTACTCACCAGTAACCCCCAGTGTTTATAATGACAGTCAGTGACTTCTGCTGTCACTGCAAGACAAAACCTGAGTGTGAAAGCCCAAGTATTTCATTTGGGACAGGGACACCAGTGCCCACTATTTTCCAGGGTTGACAACCGTAGTTTAATTTATATATATATACACAGTAGCGTCCAAAATTAAGGGACAAAATTTTAAAACCTAGTATTTGTTAGAAATAACAACTGTGAAAAGCTGAAATTTTTACAACTGGTAGTCTTTATCATCCATAATAACATACTAAAATTTGAATCATTTGCAAAAGATAGAAAAAGAATTATAACAATTATTTATTTATTTTCAAAATAGGGACGTCCAAAAGTAAGGGACAAAATTGAGAAACACAATGTAAACAGTATGCTGTATTCAAATTTTTTGATTTCATCCAAAGAATAAGTCGTACTTAGTCATTTGTAAACGTTGCACCAGCCGGCACCATGGCGAAACGCCAAAAACTTGATTACTCTGTAAGACAAGCTATTGTGAAAAACACCCGTTTAGCTGAAACCACTGTCAAAAATTTTCCTCACTCTTTATCTGTGCCAAAACCAAAACGTAGATTCCATGAACAAAACTTCTTTCTTAGAAGTGCACGCCTGTGGAACTCTGTTCCGTTTGCCTGTTTCCCACCTGACTACAACTTGGATGTCTTCAAGTCCAACATAAACAAATTCCTGATGAACCAGACCCTTAAGTAAGACACTTTATTAAATCTCAACACTAACATACTGCACACGAGTGGCTTCCGGGCCTTGATAAGTGGTGACGACCTTGTAAAAAAAAAAAAGCACACCATTAGAGAGATTTCAGAGAAAGTGAAACGTTCCAAGAGTGTATTAGGCAGGGTTGTTAAATCCTACAATGATACTGGCAAAAGAGTTAGTGCTTTTAAAACCGGTAGACCCCCGCAAATTTCGGCATATGAAAATTGAGCAAAAGTATTTTTCAGTGATGAAAGCAAGTTTAATTTATTTGGAAATGATGGAAAAAAAACAATGTAAAGAGACGTATTGGTGAAAGATTAAGTGTGAAGTGTACTAAGAAAACTGTCAAGTTTGGGGGCAGAAGTGTCATGGTATTTGGAATGTTTTCTAGCCAAGGTACAACACCTCTTGTCCGGTTACAAACTCGTGTAAACATGCAGATCTATAAAAACATTGTTCAAGACCATGTTATGCCAATTATACAGAATACAAGTTTCGATAGGGATACGTTTATATCAAGATAATGCCCCATCTCACAAAGCAAAGGTGGTAAAGAGTTACCTTAGCGAGCAAGATTTCGAAATTATAGATTGGCCACCGCAAAGTCCTGACTTAAATCCAATAGAAAATCTCTGAAAGACCTTAGGAGTGAAAGTTATGGAAAGAAATCCCACTAACACAGTGGATTTGTGGGTGAAGCTTTAAGCAGAATGGTCTAAAATTAGTATCGAGGATTGTCAAGAACTGATTCGTTCTTGTAGTCGAAGATGTGCAGCTGTCATTAAGAGCAAGGTCTCATTTACTAAATATTGATTGTACACGTATTATGACGAGATCCCTGGCGACACCAGATGATCTTGCTTTTCAAATAGAGGAAGAGAAGATGGGAGAGGAAAAACAGATGGTTATGAGATTCCTGTCCACAGAAAAAAGTAAATATTTCAATGAGAGAAGAAATAGAGAATATTTCGATGGGAAATAAAAAATAAATAAATATGATAATGAGATTCTCGAGTTGGCAGAAAAAGCAATACAGGGTCGTTTTCTGGTTTAGGTTAGAACAACAATTCAAATTATTAAAGAAACAATGTTTTGTGGAAAGGTACAATGACTTGGGTTCAAAAGGTCTGTTTTGGTGTCTGGGAGGTGTTGTCGTTGGGCCCATCTGTTATGTTTAACTGCCAGATCACCAGCCAGTGATAAGTTAGTTGGACAGATTGATAAATAAATTGAACCTAGGGAGAGATATGGTCATGAAAGACGAAGAAGAGAGAAAAGAAAGAGAAAATGAAAAGAATAAAATAATGAGTTCACGAGAGAAGGAAAAGAGTAGGATGATGGAAAAAAGAAAGAATAACTCCAAAAAGGTGGAAGGAGGAATTAGTGATTTGATAAAAACGATTGACATTTGGAGTTAGGGTCCAGAGTCCAGAGTGCTTTTTACTGACTGGCATCGAGACGTACACATCGCTCTCATTCCGCCAGGGATGGGACCGAAACCCTCATAAGAGCTAAGTTGAAAAGCTCTTGTTCTTAGCTGGGAAATTGATTAGTGGAACTTAAGTATGCGACCTGCATCATGAAGCTTGAATCAAAGAACTCGACTAAACAAGTGTAAACCGATTTATGAATAATTATTTTGTTTCGTTATATAAAAATGTCCCAGAGTTTTTCCTTGTTTCTCGATTTGCCAGCCTGGATGAAGATGCAGTTTGTTTCAGATATCTCCTGATGACTGGATCCAGCACGAAACCAGAGTGACGACCGAAATCGACAATGTTGCCACACGGACTTAGGGTCATGCACATTTCGCATGCTCTGAGCAGCAGAAGATATTTTCCAGTGACCAGTTAGAGTCTGGTCACCCTTTAGGGGTCCACCACTAGACAAGTAAGAATGTAGCCCTGCTGGGTTGCATCTATGGTCCTGTGAGCTGGCAGCGACGAACATGGCCAGAAGTATGTCACAAGTATGCTCCAGTGAACCAGGATAGCGACGGATGCGGCCCGGCCCTTGGACAGAGAGGGGTTAAGCTATATTATAATATTTTTATTATTTTTTAGCTGTTTACATTGTTTTTCTCAATTTTGTCCCTTACTTTTGGACGTTCCTATTTTGAAAATAAATAAATGATTGTTATAATTCTTTTTCTATCCTTTTCAAATGATTCAAATTTTAGTATGATATTATAAATGATAACGACCACTAGTTGTCAAAATTTCAGCTTTTCACAGTTGTTATTTCTAACAAATATTAGGTTTTAAAATTTTGTCCTTTAGTTTTGATTGGTTGGTTGTTTTTGTTTTACAGAATATCAAACTTTTTCAGGTTGTTTAATGCTGAATCCAGTGATTTTGAAGAACACTTTTTTAATAGAATATATTTGTTTTGTTCAATTTGGTTTCTATTTAACCCATAATTGGGACCCTAACAGGTACTACCACTCCGGGTCAGAGTGGACCTGGGAGCAATGGCAATTAAAGGGTGGCTCCACACTCCCCAAAGCCCGCAAGTTGGGGCCTCACTATCAGATATAGTTTAAGGTTATATCCAGGGGACTTGTAGTCAAATTGAATATTGAAATGCTCTTTGGTTCTATAGGACGAAACTACATGAAAATGTGCAGGCTTTGTGAAGATTATTATACTATTCTATGGTTAAAATTTTATGACAATTGGTAAAAAAGAACCTACATGTTCAAACAATAAAATGTGCTCAAATTTTCCTACATTTGTATATCCTGGCAGGCGAGCTTCAGTTTTGCTGCTTCGATTGTCTCCCCTGTGTCCTTGCCAGGCCATTAATATATATATATATATATATATATATATATATATATATATATATATATATATATATATATATATATATATATAGGTTATTTCTATGGATGTGCAAATATAAACTTATATCTTTAACAACACTATTTTTTATATGGGTAACGAATAAGGCTAGAGAGCTATATATTTTGGTTTCGATTCTACACAATGGCACTCAAGTTATATTTTTATTTTTGAAATCATCGTCTAAAAGTAAAATTTCTCTCTAAAAGTATTTATTTATTTTATTTTATTTTATTTGGGTAAAATATAATGATCAATAAATATTGGTTCTATAATAATTAATATGAAATCCGCATAAATTAAAATATGATACTTAAGAGTATTTTGCGACCGGACCACAATGAGCAGTCACCAGTATATATTGGATACAATATAATAATCAATAGAGTATTGATGCTATAATAATAAATATGAAATCTGCATAAATTAAAATATCATATTTAAGCGTATTTTACGACCGGACAACATCAGGCGGCCTGCTAGTATATATATATATATATATATATATATATATATATATATATATATATATATATATATATATGTGTGTGTGTGTGTGTTGGGACAGTTAATCGGAATTGGGATTTAGGAATCAGGAATCAGAAAAATCAAAACTGTTTTGGAACTATGTGGGAATTGTACACACAATTATTCATGAGGGGCTGAAAATGTGGAAAATTTGCGCAAAGTTTGTCCCAAGGGTACTTAGAAAAGATCAGAAAGAAAGAGGTTGTTATGGGCATCAAGACACTTCCTCATCTTTCCTGTAGTCCAGACCTTGCTCCCTGTGATTTTTGGTTATTCCCTAAGCTCAAGGAAAACCTTAGAGGCTGCCGTTATGAGACACTTGAGGAGATGAAAGAGGCTGTGACGAGGGTCATTGACATGCTCACACAAGAGGACTTCCATGGGACCTTCTAGAATTTGTTAGAACGATACAATAAGTGCATTGCAGCCGAAGGAGGTTACTTCGAAATGGACTAGAGTTTCATGTGTGTACTATCAATAAAAGTGGCCATACAAAAAAGTCTGGAAACTTATTGAAGCTGCCTCATATATTTTACATTCTGGAATTCACGCCAGTAGCAATATTTTAAAATACCTGTTATAACCTCATCCTTCTTTCCTATTACCCAAATTATTCACTCCAGATATTAGTCCGCTGGTTGTTATCTACGAATATTTACCATTTGCTGCCACTAATTTCTTCCTTCAACAGTTTTTCTCAGCCCACCATAAATTTGACTCTTACTTGAAGATGATTTGAGGACGAATTGAAAACGTTTGTGATACATATAAGATATATTGTTGATTTTCACATTAAAAAGATAAGAAAAATCGGAAAAATTACAACGAGAATGTCTTTAATAATGTTTAAACGAAAAAAAATATTGCCGAAACACACACATATATGTGTGTGTGTGTGTGTGTGTGTGTGTGTGTGTGTGTGTGTGTGTGTGTGTGTGTGTGTGTATGTACAAACGCTAGAAAAATATTAATAAAAAAGAAGTTACATTTAGTGCAAAATCGGTGCAAAATCGGTCCCATCTTTACAAAAAATGAGATAAATTAAAAAATATCTCCACGAAAGCAATATTCCTTTTTCTTTTTTTTTTTTATCTAAATGTTGTATCGCCAGTTTTTTTCTATATTTACATTTTGTATAATTCTGACCCTTCTCCTCTTCTGATGAAAAGCATTTAGCATTTAAGTGCTATGGCTTAAAGAGATTTCTGTTTCTTCTTTTTTACTTTTACTTTTCGTTTTTATTTCACATCTTTTATTTAATATATATATATATATATATATATATATATATATATATATATATATATATATATATATATATAGGGAACACATATCAGATGTCGAATTGAGACAATTTTTGCATCAGTAAATTTTTGTTGCAACAAAATATGACGCATAGCATTTTAAGCAACGTCCACACTGTGTCAAATAAAGCAACTCGTGTGAGAAAATGCACACACACATACAAGTAAACTATTAGCTGGCTCTTCATTTAGAGAGTTATTGCCTTGAGAATGCCCAAATGGAGACAAGTGCTGGATGCCTTTCCATACACTGCATGGCACTTCAGCCACCCCAATATTATATAACTGATAATACAACCGCTGCTATTAGCGCTACTTAAAAAGTTAGGGCACCTGTAGTGCCAGTCGAAATCAGCAGACTGACAAACTGTCAAACCTGTACCTTCAACCTGTCAGACACAAGTGGCCCAAACAAGTCTGGTGAGCATGAGTGTTAAACAAACGTCTCCAAGTTGCTAAAACAAAATGGAAGAAAGAAAGAAATGGAGACGGCGTTCATTGTCCTAGTTACTAGGAACAGGGCCAAACACTAGACCATTGGGATGGTACCTCTGTCCCTAGCTATTAGACAAAATATGAAGTGGGAAAGCCAAGCGATAAGATTTAAAAACCGGATAATCTGTCACAATGCAATATTTGAAAAATTAAATGCATAATAATAATTAGCTATATTTAGTTATGTTATATTCTTATATATTTTTATGCATAGGGTTGTCTCCTAAACTAAGTAATCGATTATAATGGATTTTTTAACATAACTCTTAGGTGTTGGAGTACACAATGTGAGATATATTTAGTTTTATTTCGTTTTATACAAAGGAGGCAAAAAATCGGTTCTCTAAACACTTTCTCACACCCGAGTCTATTTTATTATCTCTATAAATTTACTATCAAGCCATGTATGAAGTACTGTTGTCATATTTGGGCTGGTGAATCTATGTTCCATTTGAAGGTTCTTGATAAATTGCAAAAACGTTTCTGTAATTTGATTGGCTTTGCCTTTACTTCTCCACTGCAACCTCTTTCTCACACAGACGTGATGTTGCTAGTCTCTTCCAAATACAAATTTCCTTGCTTCTTTTGTTCCAGCTCGTTTAACTCGTTGATCTTGAGGTTTGCATCAATTCACTTTTAATACATCATTGTAATACAGCTTTCTATTTCAGTAACTTCTTTTCAAGGTCTGCAAGGCTGTGAAACTCTCTTTCTGCTCACTGCTTTTCTTTTTAGCCTTTTCAAGACTAAGATCAATAGGAACTCTTGTCTTTGCAATTATCATCTTTCGTTCTTGTTAGTTTGTTACATCAAGTGGTTTCATGCCTTGTCGTGAGCGATTTCCATTAAAAACAAATTTTTCATAAATATTCAGATATCTTTGTTTTGTGAACTACCAACAATAAGAATTGATTAATGTTTTCCATTCAGTTTCTTTGGTGTATTTTAAAGCATTTTTTCCGAAATTGAATATGAGAAAACTCTTTTAATTAAATCGCATCTATTCGAAACATATTAAGCAAAATTCTCTGAATTTCAACTTTTACTTTAGACACTTCAAAATGTAAGCCTTAAATTTAAGATATTTTCTAGAATAAAAATAATGTCATGGATTTTGATTCAAAATTAGAATAAGGATTCTATATATAAAGTTTAGTAGAATTGTATCTTGATTTTAGTTTTCGTATGTAAGCATAAAGCGGTGTATAATTGTTACGTTTGGTTGTTAGTTTTATCCGTCCTAGGACGCGTATTCTTTTAGTCTTTATAATTATAAAACTGTTGCTTGAATCTTATCTTAAATGATCGGGCGATTCGCTCTTTTAAAAAAGGGATGACAGATGAATATATATATATATATATATATATATATATATATATATATATATATATATATATATATATATATATATGTATATATGTATGTATATGTATATATATATGTATGTATATGTATATATATGTATGTATATGCATATATGTATATATGTATGTATATGTATATATATGTATGTATATGTATATGTATATATATGCATATATGTATATATATATGTATGTATATGTATATATATGTATGTATATGCATATATGTATATATATGTATGTATGTGCATATATATGTATATATATAAATATGTGTATGAATATATATGCATGTATATGCATATATATGTATATGCATATGTATGAATATATATATATATACATGTAAATATATATGTTTATATATGCGTGTGGCGTGGCTCAGAGACAAAAAAATGAGGGTGAAGATTGTATGTTTTGGTCCGATTCTAGCTAATGGCACCAAGTCATATATATATATATATATATATATATATATATATATATATATATATATATATATATTAGTTTGGATATCACTACTATATATTAAGTTCTATAATAATAAATACGTAATCTGCATGCATGAAATATTATAATTAAGCGTATCTTACTTCCGGGCAACACCGGGTGGCCTGTTCTTTATTTTATAAAGTTAAGATACAGGAAAAAAGCAGTGGGATGTATTCAGCTAATGGGTTGTGTATTTAACAACCTAGATTTAAAATAACTCGACAAATAGAAATACTTTCTCTTCGCTTAGTTATGTAACTTTCTTTTTATTCATTTCTTCAAAGTTCGTGACTTTCTTGTCACGAACTCATAAAATTCTGAGACATTGAGCCATATTGTTTTATCCAATCCCTCCCTCTTTTCTAACAGCTTGCTTTTAATTCCTCGCTTACGCATCGAATCAATCGCAAGTCTCGACTGAATGAAGCGTGTTAATGTCTGCGACTTTGTTGGCAGGTGAGTGGTACCGATTTCAAGTTACCTTTGCTTGTTAACAACTGAAATGTTCTGCTAAAGTCGACTAAGCAATAAAAATCTCTGTTTTTCGTCAAATTTGTCAGGGATTTGGCTCCTGGCCAGCATAGTCGCTACTCGAATTATAAAGATTCATTACAAATTCTGAATAAGCGATACAAAGGTTAAAATAAGCTAATTCATTCATTATACATGCTCATAAAATGTTAACATTGCTGTGATCTGATATGATATATCTATCTATAAAAGTGAACGTATCTGTGTGTGTCTGTCTGTGTGTCTGTGTACATTTCCCTACGCAATAACTCTGTCAATTTTCAGTCTACAGACTCGAAATTTGATATACAGGGTACTGAGATTTGGGAAAATCGATGTGATCGGTTTTCGGACAGAAATTTTTGCTGTTAAGGGGTTAAAATTCAACGATTTAACCTTTGAGAACTCTAGCAAACTCCTCCGACAATTTTGGGTCTAAACACTTGAATTTTAGATATAGGTTCCTTGGACATGGATCTAACTTAGCATGATATGAGCTCAAAACAATAAATGTTAAGGGGTCATAGTAGGGGTCAAAGTTTAAAAAAAATTACTGTTTTTTTTTTTTTTTTTGCTCAGCATATATCTCCAAACACCCGAGCAACACCTGGCTGAAATGCTAGTATATCTATAAAAGTTAACGTGTCTGTGTGTCTGTCTGTGCAATAACTTTGTCAATTTTAAGTCTACAGGCTCGAAATTTGATATACAAGTTACCGAGATTTAGAAAAATCTTTGTGATCCATTTTCGGCCAGAAATTTGGCTGTTAAGGGGTGAAAGTTTAACGATTTGACTTTTGAGAATTCTAGCAAACTCCTCCGACAATTTGGGGTCTAAACACTTGAAATTTTGGATATAGGTTCCTTGGATATGGATCTAACTTAATAACCTGAATTGAACCCCAAACAATAAATGTTAAGGGGTCATAATAGGGGTCAAATTAAAAAAAAATTGATCTCTGTGGTTTCTACTAAATTACTCAGGCACTTTCTGAAATTTTGCATAAAGGGTATGCTTTTTAATCGGTTTGGATCGAAAATTTTTAGTTATCAATATATAAATGTATGTATGTATGTATGTATGAATGTTTGCATGTGTGCCTAAAACTTTCGACAGATGCGACGGATTTTTACAAGATCAGTATTGTGTTGAAGTTTGACCTTTCAGACGACAAATATCGAAAAATCTGCTAAAAACATTAATATCTTCACTTTAAACTGGGCACTTTTCTACATAGGAGGACTCGTTTTTTCACCGATATTTTTGAAAGTCATTCTCTTCTTTCTATTGTCTAGCCTTAATTAAAACCTACGTCACTTCCGGTTTGGTGGTCGTCGTAACGACAAAGATGTCAGTTCCCCTCCCCCATTCTTTTCATCCTTCGCGGTACGGGTTTTTTTTTCCGCTCAACACACACCTCCAAACACCCGGGAAACGCCAGGCTGAAATACTAGTCGCAGCTCACAAGAGCCGTGAAAGCCAACAAACCGGAAATCCAAGTGAGACATCGACTTGGGTAATAGCTGGTTGTAGTGATGATATCCCTTGTTCGAGACAAAAGTAGTTTTATTCCACTGTCGGATTTCATTGCAGTTTATTTGATCTGTGATAATTAATAAGACTTTCTTGTGTGCGGCGCATTTGCTCAGTTGGTAGAGTGCTTGCCTGCAAGAGACTCCGGTTGTTGACTTTCATAGCTCTTGTGAGCTGCGATGTTGTGTAGCTGTGGAAATAATCATATATTCTGTCTCACATGATGAATATATATATATATATAGTCTGTTTATTACACAAACATTATTGGTTGCATATGTGCATACATGTTTTAGTGAAATCCCAATTCACAGAGACCAGTTCATCAGACCAAAAAAAGAGCGATATTGAAATAATATATTCAGGTGCGATTTACACTCTGGAAGAAAGTGGGGTGTATACTTTGTGAATATGAGCTGTAGGGGTTTTGGAGGGAGGTTTGATGAAGGAAGGGAGTAGGGGCAGGGGGTTGTGAAGGAAGAGGGGGAAATACGATTCAATGTGATCATGTTGTAGCAGCAGGGAAGTATTGGTATTATTTTAACTTGGCGGTTCTTTAGTGGCCTAAGTTTTTGCTTTGATCTGAACTAATATTATACCCTCAACTTCCCTATCTTTGATTTTTATGGTTGATGTTTTGTTTTCTGGGGCGATTTCATTATCTATCTATTTTATTGATTTATTAGCGGGGCTACCTGGCGTTGCTCGGGATCGTAATAATAATAAATGTAAAAAAATTTTTTTCTTTCTCAGTGTAAAAATGTTGGAAAATAAATGGTAATTAAGAAACGTAAAATAAGCGCGGTGCGTTTCACCCAATAGGAAGCATTTCAGTTTTTGTAAGCAACTACTGAACAAGAAATCGGTGTTCGTTCAGAAGAGTCCCTTGTGAACAATCTAGCAGCGGTGCGAATGGGAAGTAGTGGAAGGAGGAATTTATTAGAGAGAAAAGATTTTACAACTTCCATTGATTCTAACAGATTTTGACAGTGAACTCTCACCAGAAAAAATATAGGAATGTACGCTAATCGAGGAAGTGGAGATGTAATAGGCCTATAACACACCTCAGATACTGTGCTTCAGCTTGTGCATATTACATTTGCATGAAATGGTTTGTTTTTTAATCCTATTAAGGTCAAAATCGGAGGGGAAAATGACTTCATTTTATATATATATAGGTAGATAGAAGATAGATAGACAGATAGAAGAGATGACTTCATTTTATATATAGAGAGAAGAAGAGATAGATATAGAAGAAAAATGACATCATTTTATATAGAGAGAGATTATCTATCTATTTTATTGACTTCATTATCTATCTATCTATCTATCTATCTATTTATGTATTTATTTATTTATTTTATCCATCGCTTTTTATCCGTTTATTTGTTTCTCGTTTTAAACTTATTTATTTAGTTGTTTATTTAGAAGATATATATATATCCATATTGTCAAATTAACAGCCAGATTATGTATATGCTTTCAATACATGTGGTATACTGAGAATAATATTTTCCAGTCTACCGCGGTGTCTGAAGTAATTACAACGGAAAAAAATTTTTTATATCTATATATAAACTTAATTTCGATGATTGTCATTCTTTCAATTGTGTTGTTTATCTTTTCCTTAATACTAGAGCATTAATATATTTTATAGGTTTATATGCTTCGTTATAGAGATAGGTTTTCCAGACCAAATACATGCAAACAGGTATATAATAGCATATATTTGTTTATATTGGTGGAGTATTCCGTTCCCAAAGCCCTCTAGTTAGAATATTTAGTTATCATTTGGGATCAGTTATGTGGTTGGTATCCTTATGTAACTCGGCTTTATGATAATATTTCTCGTAAGTATATATCAACATTTCAATTACAAGCTAGCTAGACTCATAGATTATTTTAATTAATCGTTTTCAGGTACTTAATTATTAAGTATGCAAAGTGCACTCACTTTTATCCAGTTTGTGGCATATTGTGTTTCTCTTCGTTTAGTTTAGTATTAAACATTAATGTTTGAGATGGTGTTGAGGAGTAAAGAGAGGATGGCTCCTCCCTTAATTTAGTTAAGTTATTTATGCTGGCCTATTCTTCGACGCTTTTCAATGAGTATAATTATTGTTAGAGGTGTGTCGGGACCACTTTGTATCCTTTTAACTCTTCCTTTGGCTAATTTATTAATTAATAAAGATAGTCAGGGGTTATACATTTTTGTATTACTACTATTCGTTTTTTACATCTTATTTGAAGATTAAAGGATACAAAGTAGTGCCGATATATTACAAATTAATAATTATACTTACTAAAAATCCTTGTTTTACGTATCGTTTGTATTGGATTTGTTTTAAAGTTTACATTTATTTAGCTGTACTCATCATCACCAACGTTATGATCATTGAGAAATTCTGCCATTTTAAACACTCCTTCATTTTGAACTTTGTTGGATTTATTTGTTTATTTATTTTTTCAAAATAATCTGTGAGATTATTAAAAGAAAAAAAAATCACATGAGCCTGACGGTTATCTAGTAACCATACCCATCGTGTCTGATTGGTACTTAAAGGAAAATCATCCAGTCAGAGTATTATTTATTAAATCAGCATAAATAAATAAATGTCTATGAAATAGGTTACATTACATTTTTATTTCCAAATCCACGATGTGTCTGAAAATATCTTTCGACAAGTCAGCGCTTTTGTGAAAATGACACTCAAGAAAATCTGTAGGGGACTAGGATATATAAATACCCCAATCCCGTTACAAAAGAATAATGAAACGAATGTGAATTGAAGGAAACAAAGACTCAAGTAATGGATAAGATAAACGTCGTTTATTTGCTGTTGAAAGAAATGAACATTTTAGTTATAACATGTCCGCGCGTATGTAACCAATGTCCGTTGCAGGACTGGTGTAAGAAAAGGAAATGTGCTTTCATCTCAAGTTCGGGTCACTATTGTTTGTTCGCGCGTGGGAAGAGAAATAAATGTTGTAGGAAAATTGAGAATGGTAGTCCAGCGTGTAGACAACGAGTGGATATTAGAGTTGTCATCAGTTAGTAGTCAGCTACGCGAAGGTGTTCTTAGTCGTCAGTAGTAGATGGAGAGAGAAAGAGGGAGAATGTATACATACAGTCATCAGCTCGTGCCCCATACATAGTAGGAAGTGGGCGTGAGGTGCGCGTGCGCGCACGCCGAACCGGCGGCGGCTTGTTCGCCCAACCTCTCTAGTTGAGAGTTGGTCCTAAAAAGAGAATTAGAAACAGGTTGTCTCCATGTTTTATACTCGCTTCTGGAGTGTCTTTTGCGCATGTGTATTTCCTTAGAAAGCGGAAGTGACGTCGTCCATGTGTGTGTTCGTGTTCGCGTGTGTGAGTACATGTGTATACATAAGCGTGTGTGTATATATACGTGAATGTGAGTGTATGTACGCGAACGTGAATATGTGTACATGTGTGGACGTGGGCGCGTATGTTTGTGTGCGCATATGTATATGACAGCTTGAAATATGAATGTGTGTTTTGTGTGAGACTTGAAAAAGGCTCGTACCAGTTACCAGTTATCTTGCACTTGCTTGTCATTGGATTCTGACTGTGGATCCTCAGAGAGTGATACATGTGTCGTAGATGCATTTATCATTGAGATCATTTGGTACACATATCTCTTCTTTACAAGTCCTGTGGCGATAGAGATGAGGCGACGTGTACAGAACTAACAAGTTGCAAGTATGTACTCACAAATCTGCACACAGGCAGCTTATCTTAACACCGCTGTTAGTTTTAAGAGACAGGAACGAGTTTTGGTGGGACTTTTTGCAACTGAGCAGCCTTTTTAAGGGACAGTGCTACTCACCCAGATCGTGGAAGAGGTCTAGAAAAGGTGACCTAAAAATATTTATACTGGTTGGGGGAATACAAAAAACCAATCCCTTAGACAGAACTTTATTTTCAATTTCTGTAAGTTCAGTTTTCAAAAGATCGAAAATATGTTTGCTTCCATTAATGGGTTCACACCCATATCTTCTACGAACCAGAAGAGCAAGATGTTTATTATTGTCTTTGGAAGCAAAATAGCAATATTGTATATCAATTCAAATTATTATAATTTATTATATCGTATTTATTATATTTATTATAATTTATTATATCATATTTATTATATTTATTATAATTTATTATATCGTATTTATTATATTTATTATAATTTATTATATCATATTTATTATATTTATTATAATTTATTATATCGTATTTATTATATTTATTATAATTTATTATATCATATTTATTATATTTATTATAATTTATTATATCATATTTATTATATTTATTATAATTTATTATATCGTATTTATTATATTTATTATAATTTATTATATCATATTTATTATATTTATTATAATTTATTATATCGTATTTATTATATTTATTATAATTTATTATATCATATTGTTATATTTATTATAATTTATTATATCATATTTATTATATTATTATAATTTATTATATTATATTATTATATTTATTATAACTTATTATATCATATTTATTATATTTATTATAATTTATTATATCATATTTATTATATTTATTATAATTTATTATATCGTATTTATTATATTTATTATAATTTATTATATCATATTTATTATATTTATTATAATTTATTATATCGTATTTATTATATTTATTATAATTTATTATATCATAGTTATTATATTTATTATAATTTATTATATCATATTTATTATATTTATTATAATTTATTATATCATATTTATTATATTTATTATAATTTATTATATCATATTTATTATATTTATTATAATTTATTATATCATATTTATTATATTTATTATAATTTATTATATCATATTTATTATATTTATTATAATTTATTATATCGTATTTATTATATTTATTATAATTTATTATATCATATTTATTATATTTATTATAATTTATTATATCGTATTTATTATATTTATTATAATTTATTATATCATATTGTTATATTTATTATAATTTATTATATCATATTTATTATATTATTATAATTTATTATATTATATTATTATATTTATTATAACTTATTATATCATATTTATTATATTTATTATAATTTATTATATCATATTTATTATATTTATTATAATTTATTATATCGTATTTATTATATTTATTATAATTTATTATATCATATTTATTATATTTATTATAATTTATTATATCGTATTTATTATATTTATTATAATTTATTATATCATAGTTATTATATTTATTATAATTTATTATATCATATTTATTATATTTATTATAATTTATTATATCATATTTATTATATTTATTATAATTTATTATATCATATTTATTATATTTATTATAATTTATTATATCATATTTATTATATTTATTATAATTTATTATATCATATTTATTATATTTATTATAATTTATTATATCGTATTTATTATATTTATTATAATTTATTATATCATATTTATTATATTTATTATAATTTATTATATCATATTTATTATATTTATTATAATTTATTATATCGTATTTATTATATTTATTATAATTTATTATATCATATTTATTATATTTATTATAATTTATTATATCATATTTATTATATTTATTATAATTTATTATATCATATTTATTATATTTATTATAATTTATTATATCATATTTATTATATTTATTATAATTTATTATATCATATTTATTATATTTATTATAATTTATTATATCGTATTTATTATATTTATTATAATTTATTATATCATATTTATTATATTTATTATAATTTATTATATCATATTTATTATATTTATTATAATTTATTATATCGTATTTATTATATTTATTATAATTTATTATATCATATTTTTTATATTTATTATAATTTATTATATCGTATTTATTATATTTATTATAATTTATTATATCATATTTATTATATTTATTATAATTTATTATATCATATTTATTATATTTATTATAATTTATTATATCGTATTTATTATATTTATTATAATTTATTATATCATATTTATTATATTTATTATAATTTATTATATCATATTTATTGTATTTATTATAATTTATTATATCATATTTATTATATTTATTATGATTTATTATATCATATTTATTATATTTATTATAATTTATTATATCATATTTATTATATTTATTATAATTTATTATATCATATTTATTATATTTATTATAATTTATTATATCGTATTTATTATATTTATTATAATTTATTATATCATATTTATTATATTTATTATAATATATTATATCATGTTTATTATATTTATTATATCATATTTACTATATTTATTATAATTTATTATATCATATTATTATATATGTATTATAATTTATTATATCATATTTATTATATTATTATAATTTATTATATTATATTATTATATTTATTATAATTTATTATATCATATTTATTATATTTATTATAATTTATTATATCATTATTATTTAAACAAAACACCCAATTTTCTCACACTCTCCCATTTACTCTTTATTTATAATTAAAAAATATTTTATTTGCAACATGTCCAAATATTGCAATTTTATTTATAATTAAAATATATTTTATTTGCAACTAATATTTAACATATCCAAATATTGCAATAAGCCAATTGGTAGCATATTTCAAGTTCAATGATTTCTATTCCATATACTAATTTAATATTTAATTCATTAGTTGCATATAATTATAAAATAAAATTATTAGCTCTTTGATGCTTTGATAGTTTAATTTATTTTAATTTAATCCATGCTTTTAATCAGGTTTTAGTTGAGACAAAATATACTTCGATCCATGTAAACAGTTTTGAATTACTTCTTGTCGTTTGTTTAGAAGGCTTACTTTAAATATTATTATATGATATAATTCTAAATTGCAAAGGTTGCATCGGCCAAACATTGACATTGAATAATTATCAACGAATGTTTCACCTTTCTTTGTTTTATTGTCATCGAAATCAGTGAACTCACCCATTTTTCAATCAAATCGATTAATTACCAGCTTTATTTGAAGACCAATCGCAATGAACTGGAAGGAAGCTTCACATGCCTTCCTGCGATGACTTAGTCCAGAAGACATCATAGTTTACATCGCACTGTGGAAAATATACTCTTTATTTCATAAAATTATTTTATATAATCGCTTAAATTAAAGTTTAAAATGAAAAAGTCAAGTGTCATGGTTCAATTGTGTTCTATAAAGAAACATTCACTTCGAATGCGCCCTTGTCATATCAAAACCTACTGTTGAGTTTATATGCCGGACCTTTCTGCTTGCGTGGTAATAAACATTCTTAAATGAACTTAAGATGTTAGGCTATATAAGGGTGTAAACTTTGATCAAAATCAAACTGTTCTTTCTTACATCATACTTGTTCAATTATCAGTTATCGATACTTATCGAAGACATTCAGATACAAAAACCATCTAAGAACACTTCCAGGCACATAAAGTACATTTGTGTGAAATTTTAAAAAAATCAGCCCAGTCGTTTAGGAGTCCATAGGGGAATTAACTCAAATACGTACACACAGACACAGTTCGTTATATATATATATATATATATATATATATATATATATATATATATATATATATATATATATTTGACAATCTTCTTTCTTGGGAGATATAGACATGCGTCTTGGTGTTTCAGTGGATTGTTTTTGGACATCTTTGAACGCAGCCCTGGAATAATTTTCACTTTTTATCTGTGCCTAAACCTAAACGTATATTCCATGAACAAAACTTCTTTCTTAGAACTGCAAACCTGTGGAATTCTTTTCCGTTTGCCTGTTTTCCGGCTGACTACAATTTGGTAGACTTCAAGTTCAACGCAAACAGATTCTTGATGAACCGTCCCCTTAAGTAATACAATCTACTAAATTTTCACTACTAACGATTACTACGATATATTATCATATTGATTACTTTACACTCAATAACCCTTATCCTCGAGTGGCCTCTGGACCTTGATAAAGGTGAATCCTACGTAAAAAAAATTTTTCATGTTCAAGTTTATAAAAATTTTGCTATATATAAAGAGAGTTAAACTTTGCAAATTATGATTCACAACTTTCATTGTTCACATACAAGAAATGTAAGATAAAGATAATTATTTCCTTATTCTGTAGAGTTTCAAAATTCGTTTTTTTCCTCATCAGAGGAAAAGAAAGCTTATATAGGCTATCTATAATTTTGCTGTTGTGCACAGAAGTTAAAAACTTTAAAGTTTGAAAGTAATGTTCGAAAGATAATATAAATAATGGAAAAGGATTATTTAGATAATGGAAAAAGATTATATAGATAATAGAAAAAGATTATATAGATAATGGGAAAAGATTATATAGTTAATGGAAAAAGATTATGTAGATAATGGAAAAGGATTATATAAATAGATGGAAAAAAGTTGATGTCCAAGCATGAAAATGTATTTAGACAGGAACAAGATCCAATCAATGACCTTGGTTGAAACTTGGTAAAATCTGTAAATCCATTGCTGGTGTGTACATCTGTAGACTTTGGGTCAAGATATAGAGTTCTTCAAAGGATTAATTTGAATGTTCTACTGAAAAAAGCTTGGGGTGTAGATAATATAGTTTGATGAGAATAATGGAAATAGTATTCCGACAAAATAAAGAAATAAAAAGGAACAAACCGAGTTATGTTTTCATAAACGTTTCGTTTTTACTTCAAGACTTCCTCTGGATGAACGAAATATAGTTTGTAGAGGATTTGTTGATTTTTAGATTTGTAAGTAGATTTTAATCAGTCAGCCTTACCATATGATATTTATTTATTTTTATTTTTATTTTTTTTTTACATACTCGTATTTTTCTTGATTTGTTTTCATTCTTATCTTTGTCTTCTCCCCGATTCTCCCTTAACCCTCCCCCCAACAGCACCACCCACAAATAACCTACCACCAATATTCTTCTTATTTTGCTTTTGACCATGGAAGATAATTCGAGTGAAACCATATACCTCGCTATATAAACGCCAAGCCAAACCTTTCACCTCTAAACTTTAAATCAAAAACTCTAATATCAATAATTTACGAGAAGTGGAACAAACAGGCAAATAAACAAACCAACAAATATATAACATAGATGTATAAATATTGTTGGAGCACAATTATTACAAAATATTTAATGTCATTTATATTTTATTCTACTGAATTATATATATACTAGCAGGGAGGCACGACGTTGTCAGGAATTGAATGAGGATCAACAAATATTCCATCCTCCCGTACTTTTATTGTCATTGAAATCAGTGAAATCACCCATTTTTAAAATTAAATCGCTTGATTGCCTTTTTTTTTTTTTACATGGGGGTCATCACTTATCAAAGCCCGGAAGCCACTCAGGGATAAGGGTTATTGCGTGTACAGTAATCAATGAGATAGTATTGTAGTAATCATAGTATTGGAGATTTGATAGAGTGTCTTACTTAAGAGGGCGGTTTGTAAGGAATTTGTTTATGTTGGATTTGAAGACATCCAAGTTGTAGTCAGGTGGGAAACAGGCGAACGGAAGAGAGTTCCACAATCGTGCACTTCTGAAAAATAAGGTCTGCTCATGGAATCTACGTTGGGATTTAGGCACAGATAAAGAGTGAGGAAAATTATTGAGAGTAGTTTACACCAGACGGGTGTTTCTCGTGAAAGATTGGCGAGAGGGGGGGGGACGAGAGATTGGGGCTCAGACGAGCACTTGTCATGGAAATAACGATAAAACAAAGACAGGTTCGCAACCGTCTCTTCTGTGAGAGAGAGGCTGCAGGGAAGAGAAAAGGGCATACCCCACCAAACTACGAAGTCTATTTTGTACTCTGTCAAGGCAGGATTAGATGTTTTTAGCAGCTCCTGTCCAGATGTAACAGCAGTACTCCCATCCTTGGACGTACTTGGCTTTTATACAGATAGAGAATTGCATCAGTAGTGAGATATCTTCTGGAGCGGTAGAAGGATACCACCATTTTCCCAGCGTCCCTGGCAACAGATTTGATATACGTGTTCCATTTCAGATCAGGAGTAAAGGTCAAACCCAGAAGCTGGTAAAAAAATGGAGCCTCCCTAAGACGAGAGCCATCCATTTCAATTGATGCCAGATGGGGATCAGAGCGTTGATGATGTAAAGATAGAAGCTTGGTTTTGGATGCATTAAAAGTGACCAGCCACCTTTTCCCCCATTGTACCACGTGCTCAAGATCAGAGGAGAGAGAATCAGAGAGAACTTTGTCATTTATGGCCTTTGATGTGTTGCCATAGATGGTGGTGTCATCAGCATAGATGTCAACGAATGATTTAAGTATGTGTTTTGGGAGATCATTGATGTAGATCAGGAAGAGAGTTGGGCTCAGGATGGACCCCTGAGGGACTCCAGCATTAATACTGTGGGCCTCTGATTTCTGCCCATCAACCAATACTCTTAAGAACCTATCAGTAAGAAATGATTTAATGATTGAGAAAACATTTCCAGTAATACCGTAGCTGGAAATCTTGTGAAGTAGGCCCTTATGCCATACCTTATCGAAGGCCTTTGATATGTCAAGAGCAATTGCCCTGGAAAGGAAACCTTTGCCAAGAGATTCACTAATCCTATGTGATATAACCGTTAGCACATCTGCTGTAGATCTTGCAGAACGGAAACCATATTGCATGCCACTAAGAAGGTTGTTTCTGTTGAGGTGGTTGACTACTTCTTTATTTAATATGGATTCCAACAACTTACTCATGACACTCAGGAGACTTATTGGTCTGTACTGAGAGGGAGATGACTTTTCACCTGAATTCTTAAATACAGGGCATACTGATGAGGTTTTCCAGGGTGTTGGAAAGCACTTCTCCGTAAGGCAACGCTTAAACAGTTTTGTAAGTATGGGGTCAAGTTTTGGTTGGAGCTTTTTCACCACTATAATTGGAATGCTGTCAGGGCCAGTTGCTTTACTGGACTCAAGGTTCTTGATTAGATTGGCGACCTCACGCACAGATATTTGTATGTTGCATAGCGTGTTGTCTGTTATAGGAGGAAATACAGGGAGATGATGGCCATTGTCGCATAGGGTAGAATTAGCTGCAAAGTTCTTGGTAAATAGTCTGGCCTTGTCTGATGCTGACGAGATGACCTCAGGTCCATTGATGATAGTTGGGATAGAACGCATGCTTCTGTTCAAGATCCTGTTTGCTATTTGCCAGAACTGGTCTGAACCAAGCCGCTGCTCAGCTACTTTGGATTTAACAGACTGAGCATAGAGCTCTCTTGCATGTTTTATTACTCTTTTACAGTGGTTGCTGGCAGTTCTGAAAGCAGCTTTAGTCTCAGTACATCTATTACGTTGTTAGCTATAGAAAAAGTGATTTTTGTGTGCGATGGCAGTAGCACATTCAGGGGAGAACCATGGCTGGCTGTTTGGTTTTTGTTGGAACTTTTTGGATGGTATGAATCGGTCTATGCCTACAATTAACCATTCGGTCAGGTCGGATACTATAGAGGACACATCCTTTTTAAACATGGAATGCAGAGGTAGGTCAGATATGAATGTACGGAAGCTATCCCAGTCAGCCATAGAGTATTGATATACAGTACGGTGGAGAGGTACATCTGAAGACTTATTACATTTCATTTTTATCTTAACTGCTACAACAGAGTGGTCAGAGGATCGCAGAGGAGATAGAATGGAACATGAACACTTGCATATTGACCGGGTGTATCGGGCACACGGGTGGCTGCTCTAGTTGTGCCCCCATCCCCTGCAGTGGACCAGGAGGAAGCTTCACATACCTCCCCGCAGTGACTTAGTCCACAATACATTATAATCTACATTGCACTCTAGAGAATCTGCTATTGATTTTTATAAAATTGTCCGTAAATAATGGCTTCACTTAATGTTTAAAATGCAAAAGTCTAGTATCATTGTTTTATTGTGCTCTAAACAGAAAATTGATTTCTCCCCAATTAATCAATTACATATGTTATAATATATTTTTCTTGTGGTCTTTTGGTCTTACTGGATTTCATCTACTCTGGTGGAGTATCCAGCTTTGTGTTATTACTTGAGGTAACATTACTTGGAAAAGGTGCACTATATGTCGTAAGCCAGTGTAAGGTAGCAATACTGAGGGGGACTTCCCTACAGATTCCCGAGTTTGATAAGATGAACCTGAAGAAGATTGGAGGTTACATCGGCCAAAACGTTGTGAGGATAACATCGAAGATGAAAAGTGTTGTTCGAATAATCCAAATAATAATCCAAATAATTTAAAATTAAAACTAATGAATCCAAATGGATTTATCATAAAATAAAAACACCAAACTGGTGTTTATTTTATAAATGAAATTCTTGGCACTTGCAATTATGTTGCTAGTCTCAGTATTTTCTTTAAATACTATTATGATATGCGTTCTTCAAAATTGTCTCATCTATTTCTTGCTTCTTCTGTTCCAGTTCGTTTAACTCGCTGGCCCAGTTGTCTGCAGTAATTTGTTGTTTTGTAATACAGCTTCCTATTTTAGCAGCTTCTTTCCGGGAACTGCAGACTTGTGGAACTCTCTTCCTGCTGAATTTTTCCTTTACCAATAACCTTGATCTTATCTTTGCGATAATCATCTTCTGTTTTTGTTAGCTCCTTTCATAAAGTGGCTCCACGTCCTGTCTGGAGCGATTTCCATATAAAAAAAATGAACAAGTACAGAAAGACTGAAACAGAATGAGAAAAAAGAAGACTGATTTATCAGTGACGTCAAGACCCAGACAAGTCAACACAGACAGCAACTAATTTAATTTAGATATTCACGATCACCTGCCCACTGCTCGTATAATTACTGGCCAGACTTGAACGTTACTTAATTTGATTGAACTATGATATAGTAGATTTCACAGGATGAACGTTGGCAATTCTTTTGGTGTTAGAATCCATTATCATGACTCGATTTGTCAAACAGGGAAAAGCGGACCTTCTCTTGATCTCTCATTCGTGTTATCTCTCATAATGTGCTAGGGTCAGTCATCCAGCGTTTCTTACGTGACCCATGGCTCAGTCACAAACTTTTCTAACAACTTTAACAAAGTTAGCGTATCTAATAGATAAACATTTTGTCAAACAGATTTTAAAAGTTTGACCTAGATAGCATCTAGGTGACCTGACAAATCAAACTTTGATTCTAACTCACCAATTTTTATTTACCATTATTGTACCATATTATTGGCAATAAACTAACTTTGCTGCCATGTATTTTTTTTTACCTTAATCTGATTCGGCTATTTCCTTAAATGGAGATATTCTTAAATAAACACCTGAAAATAAAAAATGAGCTAAGAGGAACAACTCTTGTTCTTTTAGTAAGAGTTAGCATTCCTTAATTGAACTTATACGGCACAATTCACATTGACACACTGGTTCTCACCAGATCACCAAAGTTAAGCAACATTGAGTCTGGCCAGTACCAGATGGGTGACCATTTGAGAAGGCGAGGCGCTGTATGTACCGTGGGGTAAAATACCAGGTTGAGAAATTGGTGCGGTCTATCCTTTTCTTGACAGTAGATGGAACCTCTTAAGCTGTGGTAGGCACCCCATCTAGTGGTGGCATCATGACAAAAAATACCCTTGAGAGCACTGGCGAAGCATCAAGTATTCAGCTACTGACAAGATTTGAATTACACTACAAACTTGTGTAGCGAGTTCAATCTCGGCTACGGCCATGCTGGATGGAACTGAAGTTAACAAAAGGGTGCAGTTATGAAACATAAAACTATTTACAAAACACATTTAAATGTAGTGGATCCTGGGCAACACCTGGTTGGTCAAGCTTATAAATCTTCCATGAAAAGTCAGATACTTTAGAAATTTTTAAAAAAATTCTACAATAGACATTTGACATAAATTATTAAATATTTCCTAATTTTCAGGTTATTTTTTAAAGAGTTCTAGGAACATGATATGGACACAGGCTCTCATCAGAAAATTCAGATATTTCAGATTTGCATTAAATTTGATCCATACTCATTAGAAACCAATTAAACAAGTTTCCCTGAATTTCAATTTCTTCTTAAGACGCTTCAAATTTTAGACATTTTGTTGAATTAAAATCATGTAATGGATTTTGATCAAAATTAGAGCAATAATTCTAGACATAAGGTTTAGTATCATTATATTTTGATTTGAATTTTAGTAAAAATACATAAAATGGTGCAAAACTCTTCTATGCAGAAATTAATTTTATGTGTTCTTGGAGAATATTCTTCTAGTTTGTATGTATGTTGATTGCTTTTGGACGTCTCAGAACCACTGTCTGGGAGCATAGAGGAATTCCACTGCAGACCAAACTACAAGTATACCTAGCTATGATTTTTACAAGCCTCATGTATGCTTGTGAAGCTTGAACCGTATAGTTCAGGTATGACAAGAAACTGGACCATTTCCATATGACCTGCTTCCACAGATTGTTGAAAATTAAGTGACAAGCTAAGATATTAGACAGAGGTTAAAACTTTCGTCAGTACACACGATGTTACAGCAATGCCAGGTTCGTTGGGAAGGTCTTATATGCTGCATGCCTGATTCAAGGCTCCAAAAACAGTGAGCTGTTAAATGCTAAAAGACCCACAGGAGGACAGCAGAAACGGGTCTAGAACAATCTGAAGGTCTCTCTCAAACAGTCCGGGTTTTATTCTAACTCATGGGAAAAAACTAACCCAAGACAGATGTTCCTGGCAGCCGTAACTTAAAAATGAGCTGAGTCTCCTTGCTGCTTTGGTTGCTTGTAGACTGAGTAGAAAAGTACCAATCAAAAATCTGTTCTTGACAATTAGCCCGACAGGTGTGGGACCAAAAACTGGCTCAGTACCTGTCGGACTGAGATATGTCGCCTAGGTATTACCTGAAGGTCCACCCTCCCAGGCCTTGCCACCTGGCTTTCAAGTGGGAAAAGTTTATCGCTTGCTGCCTGAGGCGCCCCGACTGGGGAATATCGACGGGGATGTCCAGGCAATGTTTATTAGGCAAAATTGCTCCTCCTTTAAGGGCGCTTGCTTGACATCCCTACTTTTCAACCTTGTGTCACATCGTACTGAAGTGAGCAGCAAGGAAATCTCTATAATTGCTAAATCCGCACGCAATAAAGAACGCAAGAGGAAACGTAACATTAGAAAAGACAGAGCAGTGAGCACCTCTGCTAGAGGTGTCCAAAATACTTCAGAGCTCGAATCGGTATAACAAGCCATCTCCAAATCCACAGAACAATTGCATGATCACAGTCATTTTCGCAGGCGATGGACGAAAATCATTCTAAACGGTCGTTTTATTTGTTACTGTTGCCGTTCTTCGTGTTTTTCTAGTTTTCTTCTATAACACACTAGATGTGTTTGCGTTATTCTTTAAGCCTCCCCTTTTCCTCACGTAGTTAAAGAAGGTGTATGTGTTTATCAACTATCACCACCATCACCACCGCCGCCGCTACCGCCGCCGCCGCCACCGCTACCAATGGTATTAACGAATCATAAGGATAATTCATGATGTCTGAAATTCAAAGATTTAATAATTGTTTATTTGGTCGTCCAGTTTATCAACCATCAGAAAGTTTCATAAAGAAATCATGTCTGGCAAAATCATTTTTCTATTTGTAAATTTCAATTTCCTGATAAAAGAAAAAAAAAACAAATTTTATTAAAACCAAATAGAAATATTTTTTATTCAATTTGTTGATGGGGTTTTTGCATTTCGATTTTGATCGCAATTTCACCTGTTGTTTCTAATTAGGTGTTATTGATTTTCAAATTGCTCCGAAACAATTTTTTTTTATCAAGATGAAAAAATCTCATTAAAAACACACATCAATTTCTAATCATTGTGATTTTTATGAAAATAATTCTTCTGTTACTTTTAAAAAAAAATTTCACTCTTGTACATGCATCGTAAGTAAATGTAATATCTCCTGATTACTCATATTATTTTTAACCAATCAGATTGCATATATTTGAATGTGCTTCGGACAACTATACTTCATGCATTTAAAAAAAATCTTTTACAAGGAAATCATTACTTATCAAGGCCCGAAGACCACTCGAGGATAAAGTTAAATAAGTATACGGTGATCATCGGGACAACAATGTAGTAATCGTTAACAGTGGAAATTGAGTATAATTTAATTATTTCAGGGGACGATTCAACAGGAACTTGTTCACAGTGGACTTGAATATGACTATGTTGTAGTCAGCTGGAAAGCAGGCCAGCGGAACAGAGGTCACTAAGTAAGCAGTTCTAGAAAAGAAGCTTTGTTTATGGAACCTGCATTTAGATTTAAGCGCAGATAGAGAGTGGGGGAAATTGTTGATCTTGTGTTTTCGGTCTTCATAATCAAGCATGAAGAAAAATGTTGCAACTGTCAAAATTAAATTGAAAAGAAAAATAAATTTGAAGGTTATCAATATTTTTCTTAAATAAATACGGATTTTGCTTACATCGTCTTAAAGACATTAATAGTAGGTCACCCGGCGTTGCTCAGTCGTAAAATAGACTTAAATGTTATATTGTAATTTATTATTTATTATTTTAGAGTCAATTCTCTATTGACTACTAGCAGTTAAGCCCGGCTTTGCTCGGGTCCTTTTTACTGTTCATAACTTTATGTGCATATGTATATATATATTAAAAAGTTTGACTCATGTCCAGGTAGCCTACATCTAAAATTTCGAGTGTTTAGACCCAAAATTGGCGGAGGAGTTTGGTAGAGTCTGTAAAGGTCAACTCTTTCAACTTTCATCTCTTGGCAGCTAAATTTTCGCCCAAAACCTGATTAAAAAGCTTGCTGCGTATCTGAATACGCTTTATGTCAAATTTCAAATGTTTAGACCCAAAATTGGCTGGATAGTTTGCTAGAGACCGCAAAGGTCAAATCTTTTGAACTTTGACCTCTTGACGGCCAAATTTTTGGTTAAAATCCAATTAAAAAGCTTGCCCTATGTCTGAATACATTTTATGTAAAATTTTAAATGTTTAAACTAAAAATTGGTTGAGTAATTTGGTAGAGACCGCAGAGGTCAAATATTTTTGAAAATTTGACCCCAATTTTGATCCGTTAACATTTATTGTTTTGGCCTCAAATCAAATTAAAATGTTCGATCCATGTCCAAGTAACCTACATCTTAAATTTCAAGTGTTTAGACCCAAAATGGACGGGGAGTTTGATAGAGTTTTCAAAGATCAAATTGTTGAACTTTGACCCCTTGACAGCCAAATTTCTATCTGAAAGTTGATTAAAGAGATGTTCCCAAATCTCAATAGCCCTTATGTAAAATCTCGAGTATGTAAACGGAAAATTGACTGAGTAGTTTAGTAAGAAAATGCACACACATACATACAATTTCACTTTTATAGATATATAGATTATCCAATATATAGTAATGATTTAAAAAGTTATAAAAATGTGACTTGGATTCCATCCGCTAGAATCGAAACCAGAACGTTTAGTTATCCAACCTTAGTCGTTATCTATCTCTTCAGCGTCGTTACTATCTGATTTACCGACAGATGGATATGAAAGGTTAAAAATTAAACGACTGTGAGCTATGAATCATTAATTTAGCGCATGCGCAAAAGTAACGATTTATTTGACTTGCCCTACCAAGGTCAACTGTTTTGTTTTCAATTTTGATCCCTTAGAAACAATTGTTTCCGGCTAAAAACTAGATCGAAAGTGTGCTACAGGTCCAAATGCCCTATATTTCAAATTTCAACTTTGTAGACAAAATATTCAGAGAGGAGTTTGGTAGAGACTTTTCGCGAACACATCAACGAGGTCTCTTATATCTATCTATCTATCTATCTATCTATATATATATATATATATATATATATATATATATATATATATATATATATATATAAGGGCTTCCTTCAGTCTTGACAGGCAATGATAACCCACTGTAAGGGTGCCTGCATGTGAGATTTTTGTAGCAAGAGTTGCGCAATCACCAACCACACCTCTCCTGAGTCGACATTGTTGAATACCAGTGGCAAGTGGAGGTTCAGGGCCACTGGAAACAATGCCGAGATAAGGGAAAGTACATACAGCGCCTAGAATTCCCAAATGGTCACCCATCTGGTACTAGCCAGGCTCAACGTTGCTTAACTTCGGTGATCTGACGAGAACCAGTGTGTCAACGTGATTATATCGTACATAAAAAATATATATGTGACCTATATATATTAGGGATGCGACGATTGCAAGATTTTTTCCAATTTCAATATAATTCCCGATTCTGTATTAAATTCCCGAATCCGATTCTGATTCTTTATAAATCTTCAAATATTTAACTATAAAGTTTTTATTTTTCACGATTACCGTAAAAACACATGTTGAATGTGCATATGTTTTCTCAAACATTAAGATATACTTGTGAGAGATGATCTATCGATTTTAGTTTTACTGATAGTTTAAAATTAATAGATATTCATTATTTTAGTATTACATACAGCGGGAGGATATTTTTCTTTATAGAAAATCAAAAAAAAAAAAGCCACTTAAAAGAATCATTTTTGACATCGGAAAATAGGCACATATTTTTCCTGTACTGATTCCGATATAAAAGTTCCGATTTTTTAGATTCCCAATTCCGATTCCGATTAATCATCCCAACACTAATATATATATATATATATATATATATATATATATATATATATATATATATATATATAGGACGTCCCAAAATGATCTTACACAGATAAAAAAATAATTATATATATATATATATATATATATATATAATTATTTTTTGCTATAATAATTAAATACCTGCAGACACTAGTGTTTCATCCTTTCGGGAATCCTCAGTGCAGGGTGTTACGATTAATACCAGTCGAACGATTCGAACCCCGCAACACGAGACATCTCTGGCTCGATTAGAGAAAACCTAGTCCATTCGGCTACCATTAACTGCGTGAAATAACGTTGAATTTAAACATTTTAATTTTAAATGTTCATTTACGTCAGTCAGACAGTGATCTAATCGTTATACGATGATCTATGCATAAGAGCTAAATTGGCCGACTTTAATTCAACTGAAAGTGCTCAACGATAAGAAACGAATTTCTTAAAGGGGCTGTCATAATTATTTTTTTTACTATAATAATTAAATACCTACAGACACTAGTGTTTCATCCTTTCGGGAATCTTCAGTGCAGGGTGTCACGATTAACACCAGTCGAACGATTCGAATCCCGCATCACGAGACATCTCTGGCTCGATTAGCGAAGACCTAATCATCTCTCTCTCTCTCTCTCTCTCTCTCTCTCTCTCTCTCTATATATATATATATATATATATATATATATATATATATATATATATATATATATATATATATATATATATATATATAGAGAGAGAGAGAGAGAGAGAGAGAGAGAGAGAGGAGAGAGAAGATATATATAAAGAAACAGTTAGAATCATAAAAAGATACGTCGGTTTGAATGTATGAGATAGCGGGTGAATGTCTAGCATTTGGTATCCCGAGCTAGAACAAAATGATAAGAAAGTTTTTAAAAAAAACTGTAGAATAACATAATTGAAGAGATTTACATGCAGCCATGTTTTCGCTGGAAAGATGCCGGTGATAGATGCTGCGTTATTTCAGAATAAGTCTAATTACTTGTTTTAACAAATTTCAAATTTCGTTTCATAACAATGACAACTACAAAACGTAGGAAGAAATATATATATATATATATATATATATATATATATATATATAGAGAGAGAGAGAGAGAGAGAGAGAGAAAGAAAGATAGATAGATAGATAGATATAGACATACAGATATAGATATAGATAAAAATATTTCCATGTGCTAGAACGTTTTCATCTTAAATTCTACGCAATTATACATAAATAAAATTCATCATAATAGTGAAATGAAATCAATCATCTTATAAGAAACCATAAAAAAATGAATAAGTAATCAATTAACGCTCGTTTTTTAAATGAATATGAACATATAGTCGCTCGTATGTAGTCACTCGTATATCCATAACTGAGTATAATAAAAAGTCCGTTTTAATATTTTCAAATAGATGAAGTAGGCTTTTAATATTAGTGTCAGAGCGAGAAAAACTCGACTTCATAGGTATGGAGATAGATAAGTAGATTTTCATTACGAAAACAAATCAAATGCAAGTTTTTAATAGATACGTGGATTTTTCATCGCGACTCATCGTCGCTTCGATTCTTCGTCAAGTTTTTGCTAATTCTTCTATTAATGGTTGTTATCTTCCATGGTTGGCTGTCCATTGTCTCATTTATTTAGCTGGGCGAATAAATTTTCTTTTATGCAGAAAGGATACAAGGAGGCGTTCACTGAGAGTCTCTTTTTGGATAAAATTGATTAACTCCAGAGAGAGAGAGAGAGAGAGAGAGAGAGAGAGAGAGAGAGAGAGAGAGAGAGAGAGAGAGAGGTTCTCTTAGCTAATTAATTATAACGTATTATTTCACGTATATTTGGGTGACTTGTAAACAAATCTTCGAGGTAACATTTCGCATTTGGCGATTATTAAAGTCTCTTACGGTATTATCAGTGGTGTGTCTTGTAACTGCTTTCACAGAAAACTTGCATTATTAGCGATTATTATATTGTCGTCTATATATTTTATAGACGCACTTTTATGAAATACGTGCCATAGAATAAACACTCTGATGGCCGTGGTTTTTGTCATCAAACAATAGCTTGTTAAATCAACAAAGTTTTATTTATTTTACAGGTAATGTAACAAGCGAGAGAGTTTGGGTCAGTATGCGGGGGGCTGGTCGATTGGACGACGACAGAAGCGTGTCGCTGGCTTCTCTCTCTTTTCTGTCTGTTTCTGACTGCCTTTGTTTTGGTATATTTATATTTATTTTGACATTCTTCTTCTATTGTATTATGCTTTGTACTTTTAGCCATTTCAATTCTAAGTTAAATATTCTCTCATTATTTCATGATCTCGATTCTTCGATCGGAATATAAGGTTGACGTCACCGCCAACACTCCGATTTACAACTGGTTTTGCTCGGATACGACGTTTCCTGGCGTTGTCCGTCACCTATGCAACACGATGTCTCTTGTCTCGTACCTGCTTCCACAGAAAACTTGCATTATTAGTGATGTCCTCCGTCGATGTCTCCTGTCGGTGTCTCCTGTCGATGTCTCCAATGAGCGGCCTGATTCGAAAACCGTTGTTTTCCTTCAATGATAAACGTGACGGCATTTGTCATCTCGATTCATACCTCTGCTTTCTCTAACTTATCTAACCTCATCTTATGCTTTAATCGTACATGCCACTCATCTCTGGGAATGACTCTCTTCTGCAGATTTGCGATTATTAACACATGTACTCAGTGTGACCCTTGCCAAAACGTACACTGGCTTACTTACAGGCTATTTTTTTTACATCGACCTTTGGTATGAAACTGCAACTATAATACATTTTCTGGGGCTTTGAGCGAGAATTATTGGTTGATACGTGAGATAGCAAATAGCAATACCATTATTGGTGGATACGTGAGATAGACAATAGTAGTATCATTGCCAGATATCATTCAGCTCTTGCTTTACATTTCTTCCTACGTTTTGTAGTTGTCATTGTTATGAAACGAAATTTGAAATTTGTTAAAACAAGTAATTAGACTTATTCTGAAATAACGTAGCATCTATCACCGGCATCTTTCCAGAGAAAACATGGCTGCATCATCTGTAAATCTCTTCAATTATGTTATTATACAGTTTTGTTTTAAACTTTCTTATCATTTTGTTCTAGCTCGGGATACCAAATGCTAGACATTCACCCGCTACCTCATACATTCAAACCGACGTATCTTTTTATGATTCTAACTGTTTCTTTAAGTCCAATTATTTTTTTAATCTTTCTTGCACTTGGTTTGCCAGATATGTTTACCAGATAGTTTTTTGAAATTCTTTTGCGTTAGTCCGATTGCTCATATAATTACTGGTGTTGTAGGGTAAGGAAACTTGGTTGTGCAGACCAAGCTTTACTCAACTTAAACGCAAGGTACAGCCTGCAATACAAAAGAACATAACGCTCCTGAGACATATTGTAAAGACAGTGACATATGAACAATGTACATATACAACAATAAATAGTGAGGTAAAGTAAGTAATGAAAGCGAGATACCCATATGTCTGCACCGATGCTGAGCTTGTTTCCCGCCAGTCTCCAAAACATAAACAAATATGAAAACGCTAGCGAAGTATGAAAATGTCACAATAACAACAAAGTTAACTTACAAAACCAATATAACAACTGGTATGATAAAGATCTTCCTAAGATTCCAGTTTCTTTTCATGTCGCACATAAGACCTTGGTATTTTGTTATCTTTTCTCTCTCAGTTCTGTTTAACCCAGCATCATTCCACTACGGTACGCGAGAGAGTCTGAGAATGTAAATATTTAAATAACTATGCAAGAACCTCCGCTGATCTGGCACATCTTGTATCATGTCAATTTTGATCTGGACTTCGTCAGTTTTACCTAAGTTGAAACTATTGTTCATTTCAATCAAATACCCCATTCGATATGTTTTTCTTTATTATGCTAATTGAATGTTGTAAACATCATATGCACTGAACGAAATTGAAGAGAAAAAAAGAGTCGACATCTGATGTCTCTCGCATTTTCCTGTTTCATACTACCAGTAACTTATATATTTTCGTCCATCATGTAAGTTGGTCTCGTCTCCTTCTATCTGCTGCTTTCGGTGATCCTTTTATTTTCATCCCTCATTATCATTGTTCCTGTTTCTCGTTTCCGCCCATTTTTGTCGATCTAAAGATTCATGTTTAATTCCTAGGACTTTGTGTAGTCCAAACGTTGAAGTGACCGGATGGGAAATTTCAGATTTCAAACTGATTATAAATCAAGTTTATTTATAGAATTAAAACAAATATTTCTTTATATCTTCAAATTGATTTAATACATAAAAATTTTGTGGTGACAACGTGCAAGAAAAGATAAAAAGATTTTTAAAAATGTATCTATTTTACAATAGAATATAACAATTGAAATGTAAGATCAAAGACCAACCACAATGACAATAACTAATCATTGTTCTCACCACCACCAATGATGGTGGAGGCAGTGATGGTGATGATGATTCTTCAGTTTAATGTTATCTTCATCATTGACATTTTGACACATTTATTTAAAAAATCGAAATGAAAAATTATTTTGAATGAAACTGCTGCTTTTTTTTTTTATAACAGACATTGCAAAAATGTCTCGTTTTCTATGACGAACTTAAAAATAATTTATAAAACAATGACAGAAAAAAATGAGATATTTGTTCTTTTAAAGTAAATTTAAAAATTCACTTTTTTCAATTTTTTTGACCAGCTGAAGTATTCATGTTATATAAAGGGGGAAAAGAAGAAAAGAGTTTGGTTCTTAGTTGGAACTTTTGTGTGATAACTGTAAATAACAGAAACCGAGAAATCAGTCCTGTAGTATTTACTGTGAGTTGATAATTCAATCCAATTCAATTAATTTCGCAAAACATAAAGCAAGCATGCTTCAGTTGTCACGTAGGGAAAGCGTGGTAGAAATTTTCACAGAATATAATGCACAGCACTTGTCCAATTTGGCTACGTTGTTAGTGTTTATTACATCTTTTGGAAGTGTATTCTAAGGTTCAAGGATCCTGATTGAGAAAGCGGCTCTCATCCTGTTTGATGGAAACCAACAGTGAAATAGTTTTCTATATATAGGTTCACGAGTAAATAATAGCACCTGACGCATTCCATAATGACCATTGAAGGGGTTGTAGGCTTAAATGAGATCAGCGCATTATCGTTAGCATGCAAGAGAGAAGAGATTAAGATTTTTAAGTTAGCTTTCATAGGGTAGATCCCATACATCGTGTACTATTCCAGTAACCAGCCTTTGAACTCTCTCCAGATGCTGGCTATCAACTAATAGATATAATCTTGACACCATATCCTAACAGTGGTCTGACAAAGAGATGTAACGTGTGAAAACTATTTCAGGAATGAGTTTGTGGAAAGAACACCGGTTGGCAATAAGCCAAGTTAGAATCCAAAGAAGGGGACCATAAATGAATATAGATACTAGAAAGGAGTAGTGTTGTAGATGTCTTATTTAAAATATTTATCCCTACAGAAAAAGGGAATACTTATTTTATTCACAAGCATTTGGGAGCATCAATACGTCAATACATCAATACATGTTCTGATTTTTTAAATGATTACAAAATCTCTTTACATTATGAATTACGTATCAGTCAGTTTTTGGTTTCACAAAAGATTCATTTTGTTGTTTCAATAGATGCTTGTTAAACAGATGTTATTTCAACAGATGCTGATTTTACATAAGACTGCTGAGAAGGCTGCTAGGATGAAAATCTCTCACAGCCAGTAAGATCTGGGGTTAAGACTTTAATCAACATAGATGATTTTGTCTCGATACAAGCAAATGATCAATCTGATTTACTAAACGAACATTCACGGTTACAAACGAATCATCACAACAACATTTGCATAGGTTTTGCATCATTCAATAAAAAAACAAACTTCATGTGCAATTTGTTTTACAGAATCACGAACCTGTTAGAGAACCAGCTCCCAAAGTTCATCTAGCAGATTGACCAGCTTAAGGGTTAATTGGAATGTTTGCCAGATAACCTGTGATCACAGAGTAATAGCCAAGATGTTCAGCTTGACCATTACTCTTTGAAAGGTAGGGTGTTCAATTACTGGTAGTAACTTCTTTTTCTAATAAGCCTTTAGCCCTTAAAAAATAATATATCTGAATGTACATAGTTCCAGGCAATTTATGACCTCAGAAGTTAGTGGATATCGTAAATATTTGTCGAAAATGGCCCTCAGAATATTAAATATGAATTAGGAAAACCCGTTAGGAAAGGCCTCCTGAAACCAGTATAAGACCAGTCGCTTTCATAAGTTGATGAAAGTGGGGTTTCGGTTCTTCATAACTTCTGCACAAATTCTACATGATATACAGGCTATCTTGATATGTGCAGATTGTGTGATATATAATACAGAAGACATCATAGAATACGTCATAGCATATTACATCATATCTGGCCGCATAGCGGATGACATTTAATGTGATATATTTTTTAACCGAGCAACGCCGGGTATATACAGCTAATATATATATATATATATATATATATATATATATATATATATATATATATAAGCCTGCTGTCTGTTTGTTTATAAACAAACTATCAGCTCGAGTACTATTAAGCGTTGGTGTTTATCTAATAGACATTGAATAGATCATTTACAAGTACCGATTTTACTTCAGTTGTTAGAGCTGCCAACTGTCAATGCGATGATTGTAGGTTCGATCCATGGCTAGAGAAATATGCTAGTCTAGCCGCACTGATAAGTTGTGATACAACGAAACAGCACTGTATGTGAATGACACTATATATATATATACATATATGCATATATATGTATATATATATGCATATATATATATATATATATGCATAATGAAATGCAGTTTACCTGATGTACAGTTATGTATAAAGGTAAGTGTTAGAAGGCTGTCACAGTGCAAAGAAAGGAAGTAGTCGTGTTGAGGAAGGAAAACAAAAACAAGTGATATATTTAACTCTCTCTCTCTCTCTCTCTCTCTCTCTCTCTCTATATATATATATATATATATATATATATATATATATATATATAAAGTAGGTATACACATATATTTATTTAATAATATTTGGGTCAATAATAAAGCTTATTTTAAAAGTCAAACTTCTACATAGTGATGTACTGTGTGCGACAGTGTTCCATAATATATTTCGAGGAATATCCTCTTTCTCAAATGGCAGGTGTTTCAAATCTTGAGATAGCAAATATGAGCAGAGATGCAGAAAATATCTCAGCAGTAAATGGAGTAAGTTTATTTATTTATATATTCAAAGTTGAAAGCGAATTACTATGTGTTGGTTATTTAAATTTTAATATCTCTACTTTAATTATTATTTTCTTTATATGACCATTTTTATCTATTTATTATTTGTTTTTTTTTACGATTTCTATTATTATTTTTATATGCTAATTAGCCCCTCTATCAGCAAAAAAATCTACAAAATGCATCTATAGATGCACACACACAAACAGATATATAAACATACAACAACATACACACACAAACACGCACATAATCAATACGTATATATATATATATATATATATATATATATATATATATATATATATATATATACATGTACATATATTTTATTTCAAAATATCATTATATATATATATATATATATTCCTTAATTAATTAACTTCTGTTTTAATTTAATCTTCTTAAAGTCAATATTATTTATTATTAGTTTTTCCTGTGTCAATTAGCTATTTATATAAATTATTTTTTGTATTATTATTTATATTTATTTATTAATTTAATTTTTTATTTAATGGATTTGCGTGTATATTTCTATTATTATTTGTAGTCAATAATTCCTATTTAGTAATTGATTTATCTGTAACGCTAATTGACTGGTGTTTTATTTATTTTTTTTATTGCGATCGATGATTGGGGACGAAGCGTCTCAGAAAATGAAATTGAGGCGACGTAATGGTTTAAAATCTAATACAAATATAAACACACACACAGATGAAATTGAAACAATTTGCAGAATCGAAAGACAAAATCTCATTCTTACATTTAAAAGAATTTTAATGATCATTTTCGTTAATGGACACCTTTTGTTTAATAACACAATGCCATTCTGCATCTAGTCTGGTGCACTGTAGCATCTGCTGTGCTATACAGTTCGAAGCTGCAGTTGCCTCTCTGGATGCATGTCTGGGCGAATGATAAAGACTGACGGAAAAGTAAGTTAATACAGTTGGAACCAGCGCAGCTACAAGAGTTGCCGGGAAAGGTGTTGAAGTGCTTCACCATCTGCCTATCGGGACTCCAAACCGGATTTTTTGTTGGGGTTTACTCATTTAGCCATTGCTTTTCTGAAGGCATCCACAAGGCAGTGAAGCTATTTGCGGAAAAGTAGCGAAAATTTTCAAAATATTTCCAATTTTGACGAAAAAAAACAAGATCCACATTGTACTTATGGTTGAAAATGAAAATGAAGTCCTTAAATGAATCTTCTTAAAAAGTGTCGAACGAAAGAAACGTGAATTTCATAACGGTGAAAAAAAAATGAAAATATTTCCAATTTTGTCGAAAATAACGAAGATCCTTATTGTAGTTGTATAAAAATGAAAGTTTTCGTTAACGTGTAAATAAATAAGTTTTCGTTAACGTGTAACTAAATAAGTTTTCGTTAACGTGTAAATAAAACAAAAATGCGAGGGAAAGAAGTTAGTAAAACAATACATCTATGAGTATAGACGCAAACACAAATGTAGAAATACCACGTAATATTAATTAAATGTGCGTTTTTAGGGAAGAGAGAAGAGTAAATATATGATCAGATCGTTTGCTGGGGAAAGTTGTGTGGAGACGTTTATTGAACCTGTTGTTATGCCCTAGCACGCACCTAACTCCCCGGGTTTTAGACACGATCAAACTTTAGGCACATGTGTAATGTGCATCCAGGAGACAAGCGCCCGCGTGTTTGTGTGTTGTGTGCGTGCGTAAGAGAGACGGACGAAAAGGAAAGACTTACCTCGGGGCCGGCTCGGCGTCGCCGACCGAAAATAGAGAAAGAAAGATCAAGATGGCGGCCGCCGTCTTTTGTAAAGGATGATATCTCGCAAAGTCACATGAATTCTCGCAATATGCAAATTTAGCCGGCCTGCAACGCCCATAAAAGCGGGTGATTGAAAGACGTTGGGGGAGCGATGATTGACTTGGTCGGGAATCGTGTTGCTGTTGCTTCTCGTGCCGTGTGGGTGTGAACATATCTTACCGTTGTTGGGACCGTTCTGAGTAACCGATTGTTGGGTCCGTTCTGAGTAACCATTCGCGTCCGTCTAGGTACCTTGCTAGGTGGATTCTGTGCAGAACCGGTGTTTACTGGTTATTGAATTGCTTTACGTTGCTGCAACATTACACATCTACAGAGGGCGCAGTACTTTTAAAGGATTTTCCTTATACATCTACAGAGAGCGCAGTAATTTTAAAGGACTTTCCCTACACATTTTCTACATTGGACGATAGAAATATCAACGGGCCGATATGGCGTCGGCTATAACCGACTGGCATGGGTTTGATTGTTGACTCTTCGTTGCAGGCAGACATAAGGGATCTATGCTGGAAAGAATGCTCTTACTGCAGATAGAACGCATGAATAAATAGTGAACAAAGGCATTTTTTATAAAAGTATAATTCTTTATTTATGAAGGAGCTATTTAGTTAAGACCTGTTTAGACCCGATGCACGCCGCCAATGGCGTTCGCAGTCAAAACTACTGTGCGTCTGCTTTCGACGGAGTCCAACGTTTCAACTGTATAAAATACAATTCAATTCTCTTTGTTTTTCTTCATTAAAAGAAAGAAGTAAGAAAAAGGAAGTGATAGAGAGAGAGAGAGAGAGAGAGAGAAAGAGAAAGAAAGAAAGACACATGCATAGCATTTTTAAAACAAAGTAAGTCGGATGTTATGTTTTCATTTCGACACATCCGAATTTCATAAACACCTGTCACTCTTGGCTTGAACTCTACCTGATTGATAACAACTACTGAAGCCGTCATGTTTTTTTTTTAGTAATAACGCCTTTATTTCTAGCCTCCCTCGAGCACAGTCAGGCACGAGGTTGATTAATGTAGACGCCCCCAGCTCCCCTCAAAAGGGAGCCTCCTCGTTGTTCCACACATATATGTTTGTTATGCGAAGAAGTCTTATATACTTTGAAATCAGGACGTGTGTAAGTAGTTAGTTGTGTGTCATATTATTAAGTCCACGTGTTAATAAACATAACCATATTGCATTCTTGGGTCTTCTCTTTGAAGTTGAACCCTGGGTTCAAGAAAAAAAGTTTAGAACTAGTCCATGCAACGAGAAAATCATTGGTATATGACATCTTTTAGCCAAGAAATAGACAATAAACAGTGTGTTAGCACTTTTATAATCGTTTGTCTGGTATTCAGCTCGCTTCAGAGAAAATCTCTGATTGATCAAACTAGAAATGAAGTTACCTGCTTGCAGCAATCAGCGCGGAGTTTAGAAATGCACTATAAATTTCAAATTGCTAAATGCAACAGTTTAGAAATGCACTATAAACTTCAAATTGCTAAATGCAACAGTTTAGAAATGCACTATAAACTTCAAATTGCTAAATGCAAGAGTTTAGAAATGCACTATAAATTTCAAATTGCTAAATTCAACAGTTAAGAAGTGCACTATACACTTCAAATTGCTAAATGCAAGAGTTTAGAAATGCACTATAAACTTCAAATTGCTAAATGCAAGAGTTTAGAAATGCACTATAAACTTCAAATTGCTAAATGCAACAGTTTAGAAATGCACTATAAACTTCAAATTGCTAAATGCAAGAGTTTAGAAATGCACTATAAATTTCAAATTGCTAAATGCAACAGTTAAGAAGTGCACTATAAACTTACAAATTGCTAAATGCAAGAGTTTAGAAATGCACTATAAACTTCAAATTGCTAAATGCAAGAGTTTAGAAATGCACTATAAATTTCAAATTGCTAAATGCAACAGTTTAGAAATGCACTATAAACTTCAAATTGCTAAATGCAAGATTTCAGAAATGCACTATAAACTTCAAATTGCTAAATGCAACAGTTTAGAAATGCACTATAAACTCCAAATTGCTAAATGAAAGAGTTTAGAAATGCACTATAAATTTCAAATTGCTAAATGCAAGAGTTTAGAAATACACTATAAACTTCAAATTGCTAAATGAAAGAGTTTAGAAATGCACTATAAACTTCAAATTACTAAATGAAAGAGTTTAGAAATGCACTATAAATTTCAAATTGTTAAATGCAACAGTTTAGAAATACACTATAAATTTCAAATTGCTAAATGAAAGAGTTTAGAAATGCACTATAAACTTCAAATTGCTAAATGAAAGAGTTTAGAAATACACTATAAACTTCAAATTGCTAAATGCAACAGTTTAGAAATACACTATAAATTTCAAATTGCTAAATGAAAGAGTTTAGAAATGCACTATAAATTTCAAATTGCTAAATGCAAGAGTTTAGAAACGCACTATAAACTTCAAATTGCTAAATGAAAGAGTTTAGAAATACACTATAAATTTCAAATTGCTAAATGCAACAGTTTAGAAATACACTATAAATTTCAAATTGCTAAATGAAAGAGTTTAGAAATGCACTATAAACTTCAAATTGCTAAATGAAAGAGTTTAGAAATACACTATAAATTTCAAATTGCTAAATGAAAGAGTTTAGAAATGCACTATAAACTTCAAATTGCTAAATGAAAGAGTTTAGAAATGCACTATAAACTTCAAATTGCTAAATGAAAGAGTTTAGAAATACACTATAAATTTCAAATTGCTAAATGAAAGAGTTTAGAAATGCACTATAAACTTCAAATTGCTAACTGCAAGAGTGTAGAAATACACTATAAATTTCAAATTGTTAAATGCAAGAGTTTAGAAATGCACTATAAATTTCAAATTGCTAAATGCAAGAATTTAGAAATGCACTATAAATTTCAAATTGTTAAATGCAAGAGTTTAGAAATGCACTATAAATTTAAAATTGCTAAATGCAAGAGTTTAGAAATGCACTATAAATTTCAAATTGCTAAATGCAACAGTTTAGAAATGCACTATAAATTTCAAATTGCTAAATGCAAGAGTTTAGAAATGCACTATAAATTTCAAATTGCTAAATGCAAGAGTTTAGAAATGCACTATAAATTTCAAATTGCTAAATGCAACAGTTTAGAAATGCACTATAAACTTCAAATTGCTAAATGCAACAGTTTAGAAATGCACTATAAACTTCAAATTGCTAAATGAAAGAGTTTAGAAATGCACTATAAACTTCAAATTGCTAAATGCAAGAGTTTAGAAATGCACTATAAATTTCAAATTGCTAAATGCAACAGTTAAGAAGTGCACTATAAACTTCAAATTGCTAAATGCAAGAGTTTAGAAATGCACTATAAACTTCAAATTGCTAAATGCAAGAGTTTAGAAATGCACTATAAACTTCAAATTGCTAAATGCAACAGTTTAGAAATACACTATAAACTTCAAATTGCTAAATGCAAGAGTTTAGAAATGCACTATAAATTTCAAATTGCTAAATGCAACAGTTTAGAAATGCACTATAAACTTCAAATTGCTAAATGCAAGAATTTAGAAATGCACTATAAATTTCAAATTGCTAAATGCAAGAGTTTAGAAATGCACTATAAATTTCAAATTGCTAAATGCAAGAATTTAGAAATGCACTATAAATTTCAAATTGCTAAATGAAAGGGTTTAGAAATGCACTATAAATTTCAAATTGTTAAATGCAAGAGTTTAGAAATGCACTACCAATTTCAAATTGCTAAATGCAAGAGTTTAGAAATGCACTACAAATTTCAAATTGCTAAATGCAAGATATCATTGTTTGTTTGTTTATTGGACATCATTCATGATGATCGTTTTGTTGTCATTCGTTCCTTCAATATCTTTCTATTAGGAATTCATTCTAGAAAGATTCGGGTATTTACAAGAGGGGCCACATGAAGGTTTCCAACGTCCCTAAGTGAAAATGTTTTTGTGGAACGAACTAGGTTCGAACTTGGCACACCTAGGTTGTCAGCCCGCATTATTAACCACTGAGCAACCATCACCTCCCTACTGTTGTTGTTATTATCTGTTCTTACTCTAATAGTTGCTTCCTTTGCACTGCCAAACTTTGAAATTTTCTTCCCGCTTCCTGCTTCCTTGGCTGTACCAATATGCAGAAATTCAGATGTAATGCAAACAGACATCCTTCCGCCCAACTTCCCACATAGTACCCCTGGTAGATATGGTGTCAAATATTAGCTGCTTATGTCCATGTTGCAATGTGTCTTGTTTAGGGTGGGGGAATCTAACAGAAAAAAAAACCTGGACTGGATTCTTGGCAGCATTCGAACATTTATCGCTCTTACCCGTTCAGTCCGGTTCTCCAGAACTCGGCTCAACTCAACCTCCGACATCTTCACTGCCGGCCTTATATTATCTCATTAATATGCAAATGAAGACGCAATCGAACCTGATGATTTGTCGCCTTATCGGTCGGGTTTCGAGTTTGCACATGCCACCCTTGGCAGCCTGCCTCTGTGACTGCCGTCACACCACAATTTTCCCTACATCTGTAGTACTGCCATTAAAAATGAAAGCTCAGCAACAAATTTGTCTGTTTAAAAGCAATATTTTAAAGAAAGAAACTACGATAATATATAAATGTCAGTCAAACTAGCATCGGTTGTTATAATAGATATCTTTCTCGCTGCTACACTCTTTGGTCTTCTCCAGCTTGATTCAACATTTGTAATTATCTCATTGGATATTCCTGTGCTGTATAGTGGTGTAACGTAGTATACGTTTATACACGCGTTAACATGTACACACTAGGGACCCAGCACGTTGTAGTAGTGTACGTCACAAGGAACATAAGACACGTAATAACTTGACTCTCTATTTTCTGTTGAAACAACATTTATTGTTGGGATACCTTCTCGAATAAAACATGGACATGCTCCTTCTCTTTGATGTCTGTCTTCTTGAACGTGATCGTTGGTTTGTGCACATGTCCTTCTTTTTATACCTTTTTCTTTTCTTATTCGCCATAACGTCACTTTGCACACGGCTCGTCATACAGCCGCCATACACGCGTCCGTGCTCTGTTACATATCTTTTTATGTTGTAAAAAAAATCACAGGACTCCGAGGCAAATAAAAAAAACAAGAAAAGGAAAAACAAACTCCAAAGCCACACAAAAACATTAATACATAAATCCAAATAAAATGTCTTCGTGTCTAGTTTGTTCAGTCTTTTCATTTTATCATTTTTTTCTTTTCCCAGTTAAAAATTATTTCCTTTGCTTCTGTATTTTTCCGTTATAACCTTTATATTTTTCTCTTTTTTCTTCATGTTGAACCCAAATAATTTTCTATAACCTAGTGCACGTTTACACACGCGTTAACATATATATACTCGGGATCCAACACTGGATCTGATCTATACATAAATACTTGAGACTTTATTCTGCTTATGATGATTAAAGCACTGTCTAAACTTCAAAATTCTCCATTAAACCATTAATTCTCTATTTCTCATGCATTTTACATTTGACCTTGTGATCCCTGTGACAGTAGAATACAATCTCAGCTTCCTAGGCCATCAGCTCTCTGATAGGGACTGGGCAAAGGAACCTTCACAAATCAACACCTGTACAGACTCATGGAGAAGTTACAATAGCCGAAACATCTTGCCTATAATAAGACAAATAATATTGTAAATAATAGACCTTAAATTCTTCCTCATTTCCAAAGTTTAGACGAAAATTTTCAATTAAGCATTTGACTTCTCGAGCTGTCGCCTTTGGTGATTGCATATCAATTAATAGATTATGTTTCCTACCAAGACAGTCCGACAGTATATTTGCAAACCACTCTCTCTCTCTCTCTCTCTTTCTTTCTTTCGCTTTCTTTTTTCACTTTCCTCTCTCTTTTCTTTCTTTCTTTTTCTCTCTCTTTTTCTATTTTTCTCTTTTCTTTCTTTCTCTTTATTTCTCTCTTTCTTTCTCTTTTTCGTTCTTTTTTCTTTTTTTCAATCTGTATCTCTTTTTCTCTTATTTCTTTCTCTCTTTCTCTTTCTTTATCTCTATATTGCACATAAGCTCCTTAAATTGATAAGTTTGCATAATTCATCCTTACTCTGTTTTTTTTCCTTTTTCTCTCTCTTTCTCTTCCTTTTTCTCTTTTTCTTTCAATTTCTATCTCTTCCTCTTTTTTTCTCTTTCTTTCTCTGTTTCTTTTTTCTTTCTAATTCTTTCTCTTTCCATCCACCAGTCTCTTTCTCTCTCTCCTTTTCTCTCTCTCTCTCTCTCTCTCTCTCTCTCTTTCTCTCTTTCTTCTTTTCTCTCTTTCTCTCTTTCTCTTTCTTTTCTTTCTCTTTTTCTCTCTCTCCCCCTATATTACTCATAATCTACTTGACAAGTTTTCACAATGTCTTTAAAATGGTGCCGCAAACAATTGTTTGGAGAAACGTAATTTTCCTTTTTCATTTCCAAAACTAATTCTTCTTTGGAAAGCCGCTTTCTCAAATGCTGCAATACAATCAGAAATGTCCGAAAGCTTTCCATGTACAAACACCATTTTCAAGATTCACCAAGGAGAAGTAGGGAAAGAAGAGGGGGGTAGATCAGGAACAGATATGTGGCCATCGCTCAGATTACCCCAGGAGGGCAGTTCTTTCTCTTTAAGTAAAGAGAACCGACCCAAACAGATGTGAGACGTCATTGTTCCAACCAACCCCAACCCGGAGACAACAATGATGGCGTTCAGGTACCTGAAAGTTAGCTGATCTTTTATATGTTATCAGCCTACCTTCCGAATCTCACCCCCCACCCTTTCTTTCACACTCGCATTTCAGCTTTCTGTCTTTATTCTGCTTAAATAAAACATTTAAAAACAGATCAGCATCCACGAGCTCTTCTATCAACAGCCAAGTTTAATAGCATGAGCATTAATGACAGGTTCCGATACTATAGAAGATACACGGATATATCATGCTATGGACCGACGGCGGTAAAGAGTATTTTACAGATCTTTGAAAGAGATGCTATCAAAAAGTTGATTCCTATTAATAGTTTATTAACAAAAAAAAAAAAATAAATAAATAAATAAATAATATGGTAGACAAGAAGGAAATCTTTTTCAAAAAGATCCTACTGCAATACGTAGGACCTGTCTTTCACAACGAAAGCGTTTTCATTTCCAACAATAATTCTTCTTAGGAAAGCTGCTTTCTCTAATGTTGCAATGCAATGAGAAAATTTTCCAAAGGTGTTGAAACTCGACTGAACACATGGAAATAAATAACTACAACACAAAAGTAAAGTAGAACAGATATATTGAAAGCAAGAAAATATATACACTATTTACATAGCGTCCATTGGTATAGTCATGAGAAGACTTTCCCTGGAGAAGGTGTCAGTTGGCTAGTTGTCGACTCTTGATCTCGTTGTCTCTCTGAGTCTCTCGTTGGGCCTTCCGTTGGGCCTCTCGTTGGGTCTCTCCTGTCTTTACGGTACCAACCATATTTATATGACGGGCACTCTGCGTATGCTAATTAGGTGGATCCTACCACAACAGAAAGTTTCCCATGGACAAACACCATTTTCAAGATTGACCAAAAAGAAGTAAGGATACTAGTGAAGGAGGAATAGAGAAGTCTTTTATTCCAAAATTTCAGATCAAGGATAAAAAATCCAGATGCAAACTTTCATCAGACCTGATTCAAGATTAACTTTTCCAGATTGACAATGGCATTTTTTTCACCATTATCACACAGAAATGAAATATTGTATACTTGCTTGCTGGAATCTGGAATAAGATGTCAAGAACAAAAGAAATAACTACTGCTCAAAATGATCCTCTTCTAAGGCTAGAATGAATTAACTTTACAATTAAAACTATCAGGCTTATCCAGTGGTGTCCGTATATTTTATGAAAATTCCGAACGAACAATATTGTCTTCTTTATTTTTATTTTTGCATTTAAAACCCATTTACAGCGAAAGAAAAGTCATTTAAAAATGGTTTGAATATTCAAGTTACATAAATAGTCAACACTACTTCTTAATATAACACACAAGCAATAAAAAATACAATGGATAGATTAATCTTAATCAAAGGCGATTCAAAGGCTCCCTTTTCATTAACAGACAGAGATGTAGGAGAGGGCACCACTCCTTTTTCTGCATTGTTTCACTTATAACCTCCCCCTTCTATGTGTTTGAGCAGGGAGACGTCAAGTGCCATTTTTGAGGATTAAGCCCCAATTTCCTGGCCTATTAATGCGAAATGAGACCGCATAAATATTAAATAAGTAAAGGCATTAAAATAAACTAAGCAGACTGTAAATGGTTGGATTTTGATTGGACTGAAATAAATAAATTAAATAGAACCCCCCCCCATCACCAGAAAGTTTTTTTAAATTATGTTTTTAAGTCTTTACTTTAATATCTGGAAAATTTCCAAACTTATTTTATGAATAAAACTAACAAAAACAAAAGAACACGGCATTGTCCGGGATTGAATGAAAATCAACGAATGTTTTACCCTCCCGTATTTTATTGTCATTGAAATCGGTTAAATTGCCTATTTTTTCACTCAAATTGATTGAATGCCTGCTCAAGTTGGGTCCCCACCGTGGTGCAACGAGGGGAAGCTTCACATGCATCCCCACAGTGACTTAGTCCACAATATATTGTGGTCTACATCCCACTGTTGCATTGAACCTACTGTTGATTTTATAAAATTATTTTTATATAATTGCTTACATTAAAGTTTAAAATGCACAAGTCAAGTATCATGGTTCAATTGTGCTCTAAACAGAAACATTCACGTCATCTTGAAAATGTAAGACTAGGCCTAACTTTCCCTCGTGGGGAGGCAAATAAATATAGGCAATAAAATAAGTTCATGTGATCTAATTTAAAATTCTTTTCTTTTATTTTATAAGCATCTCGTCTCAAAACTGGATTTCTGGATGGAGAAACATGAAAAAGATGTCGAAGCTAAGCAGTTAGAAGTGGACCAATTAAAAGCTTCAAAGAACAGTGATTGGGAAAGACTTTTGGATTTAACACGAAAGGTAAGTCTGACCATCAAAAAGAATTTTTTTCTAATCGTATTGCCTCATGGGAATACACAATTTAATATAAAAAAGAATAGCATAAAAAATAAATGACATAGTATTTGATAAAACGGATGCCACGTACATTTTCAAGATTTATTTTTACTTTTTTCTTTCTTTTTTTCCCCTCATATGTACCCCGCTGAGATGTAAAGGTCTACTGCAAATTAAAGACCATGTCTATAGAGACACGTTAAGTAGAGAATTGAACAAATGCCTGTTCACTTTATACTTAAATTTCTGCATGCCAATACAGTCAAGGAAGCAGCTTGCATAGATTAGTGGTTGATACACTGGCCCATACGTAGCAATAATATTCAATGCATTGGCGAGTAGTGGTTTTGTAGAGATACAGATACTATTAAGCAATGTTGAACCTGGTCAGTACTGAAATGGATGACCATATGGGATTTCCAGGTGGTGCATGTGCTCTCTGCTTATTTCGGCATTATTTCCAGTCATTCTTGCCACTGAACTCTAGCAGTGCCGATTCAGGAGAGTTATGGTTGAGATTGCACAACGCTAGCTTCACAATTGCACATACGGCTACACTGACAGGGGAGATTCATTATCTTCTGAGACTGAATGAAGGCATCGAAATACTGTTATATGAGAGTATTTTTCTAGCATAATAGAGGGAGGCTACCATTTTTGTTTGTTTGTTGTTGTTACTCTTTTTCACCCCAAACCAGGTATATTACAACTTGGAACATAGGAGGCTACTATTTGGAATTGTGTCAACATGATACTGTGAGGAGTTGAGCAGCAAGATGTCTGTTGACATTACATTTAAACTTCTGCAGATTGGTACATTCAGGGAAATAGGAAACAGGGAAGGAATTTCAAAGTATAGCAGTCTGAAGGGAGAATAAAAACAAAAAACAGGCTACCTTTTCTATTTATATGCTTGTAATATTGTCACCTAATATGCAAATGAGATGCTTTTGGTTTAATATAAAAAGTCTGATTTTTCAGAGACTGGGTTGATTGTGGATTTGGATGCTTGAGTAGCAAGTTTTGTCAGCAGTGTGTCGTGTTTTTGAGTAGAGAGTTTTTGACAGCATAGAGTTTTGAAGTAACAAAATTTTGGCAGCAGTGTCGAATCTTGATCGCAATGTGTCTAATTTAACCCAAGAAATTGTTACTTGGGAGCGAAGCGTAGTCAACGATCCATCAGGACAACTGTAGAATGGTTAAAACTTGTTTACACACAATATCTTCTACATATTTGCCCTAATTCATGTTACCCGTGAATATTATCAGTAGGTGTAAAGGTTCTTTGCAATTGTTGAAGGAAAGAAGTTTTGTCTTAGTAGCATTAAATATTACCATCCTTTTACGTTCCCATTCACTAAAAACTAGAGATTACTTTCTAAGGTATCAGACATTGGATATGCGTACATTCGTTTTTCCTCCCGTATGTCTGGTATAAAATGTAGTGTCATCAGTAAATATAACCATATCAGATACAATTTCATCAGGGAGGTCATTTATGAAAATCATCTTGCCTTGTATATAATAAAAGAGGCGCAGTTTTCCCCCTCTGGACGAAACTACCATAGGTTGGCAACAACAGATGGCACATAAAAGATATGTTTACGCCATTATCAATTACGTTATCTAGCTATGGAATGCAATTACATACACATTATTTTGTAATACTAAAACATTAAATTTAGTCCGAGAAGCGCCATGTTCATCATCATCCTAAGCTACAGAGGAAGTAGCTCAAATTTCACCCTCACTTTACGAAGTCCTCTAAACGAGTGCTTTTATACTTTTCCCTACTTTTCCAGGGTGTTAGCCGTCATTATCTAAATACAAATTTCATACACAATCGCATATTCTTATCCCCCTACATCCGACACAAATAATGATTTCTTCCTTTGAAATATCCGGCCCAGCTGATTGGATGAGAAGTATACATTCGACAATTCCTCTATTCAGTTAATCCACAAATAAACAAACTGTTCTCAACTATAAAACACGCTGCCATTTTCGGTACGTACACAATATTGTGACGATTTATTTATATAATTTACAGAATTATTCCGCTTAGAAACTCTCAACTTTTATTGTTTATTTGTGAAAACATTACACCCCAAAAGATAAATCATTGACGATCCTATTAGATTTATTCCACATCAACGGAGAGCCGAAATCATAAACAGCTACGCGAAACTACTTTTGGTTATAGTCACTCGGAGGGAGGGACAGTTAGAGAGAGAGAGAGAGAGAGAGAGAGAGAGAGAGAGAAATTAGCCGTTTTACAGTATTATTTGGGTCACTCAGGCGTTATAACTGTCAATTCACAGCCAATTTTAATTTCTTTCCTTGTGGGGGAGGAGGAGTCATTATTTACACCGTGTTTGCTTATTTTCGTTCAGCGAAGCTATCGTTCCAACCATGCATGCGTGTTTAGCCGTCTTCCTCCTTCCTTGAATTGTTTAAAATAGAATAAAACATGTCTTATACGAGCAACGTCTTTGTGTATCAACGTATAAGAGCGTTCGCTTCGTAATCTATGTGTTGAATGTTCGCTCCCAGTCATCAGATCGTACTCTTTTTTCTTATGGAATATTTTAACATTTATGGAAGGTTCTCCGTTTTTACAGTTTTGTTTTATCCATTTAACATACTTTTATTTATTTATTTTGTTTTATATTCCCTTTTCTTTCATTTTTACGTGCGCGTATTTTATTCTTATTAAATTAAAATTTTCATTTTCTACTACATTTTCTTCGTGGAAAATTTATACAACTTTGTTTTAAAACCTTTAATTTATTGCAAACATATTTATACCAAATGGTTTAGCTTGTGATTACATAAATTTAAACTGATGAATGGTGCGTAAAAAATAACGCTCACGAACAAAACATTGTTCTTTGAGTATTTTGTTACATTTTATTTTAGTACTTCTGCAGTTTACGACCCTCACTACCTAACGATTCACTAAAAAAGATATCGTAAAAACTGGAACTTAACTTTAAAATACTATGAAAAAATTAGCCCGGTTCATAAAGGGCTTACAAAAAAAAAAATAAATAAAAGAATGAGTGTGTCTTACCGCTTTTTTGTTTTGTTTTGTTTGTTTTTTAATCAAAATGAAAAGAAAACCCTTAATTTGTTTTCGGAGTGTTTTCTGTTTTATTTATTTTGGGGTTTATTTTTATTTTATATTTTGTTTTTCATTTGTTTTTTTTTCTTTCATTACGGTGATAAGTGACATAATTACAACCAACTATTGCAGTAATTAATGAAAGACATAATAAATAAATACACGGAAGAAGCTTCGTTTCATTTCCATAGAATAGGATTCTATGTTTTCGTTCCTAAATACATTTCTACTTTTTAATAAAACTTTGAGACGAACTATTTTTAGTCGCGGAGACCGGTAAGTAACTAGTCAACATTACCACAGCTTCAACGGCTAAATTGATGTTTTTTTTTTTTTTTTTTTTTTTTATACCTGTGGGAAGCAAAAACAACAACAACAACATCATCATCAACAACAACAACAACAACAACAACAACAACAACTGTACTATACTTTTTTCGAGATGGGAGACACGCTTCCAACGGGCAATGTCGGTTAGCGGATACTGCTAGTTAATAATAAAGATCTAAGGATGTTATGTGTTTAGATATGCAGTCATCAAGAACAATCTGGATCTTTCTCTCTCTTTTTTTTTTTAAATCATGTTCACCCTCAAAGAAAGCACATCGCCACTTGGGTTTAAAGGGCTACTATTTGGAATCGTGCTTAGGAAAGATGAAAAAAATGTTGGTTTATTATTACTATTATTCACCACATTATTATAAACTAGCAGGGAAACTTGACGGTACCCAGGATTGAATGGTGATCAACGAATGTTTCACACTCTCATAATTTTACTGTCATCTAAATCGTTGAAATCAACTAATTTTCAACCAAACTAATTGATTGGCTGCTTGTGGGCATCCATCGCCGTGCACTGGAAGGAAACTTCACATGCTTCCTTGCAGCGATTTAATGCACAATACACTGTAGTTCATATTGCACTGTAGGGAACCTATGGTTTATTTTATAAAATTATTTTTTATACATAATCGCTTGAATTAAAGTTTAAAATATAAAAGTCAAGTATCATGCTTTAATTGTGCTCTAAACAGAAACATTCCTGCCAAACGCCAAAAGAACCCTACTGTTGATTTTATATGTCGGGCCTATTGGCTTGTGTGGTAATAGAACACTTGATGCACTTGTGATGTTAATTTTGGTCAAAATCGCATGTTCCTTCTTTTATTGGATTATTTTGATTATCGATTATTGATAATTATCGAAGACATTTCGATACAAAACTTATCTAAAAATACTGTCAGGTACATAAAGTATCTTCGTGTGAATTTCATAAAAATCGGCCCAGCCGTTTTAATAAGGAACTCTCTCTTTCTCTCTCTCTCTCTCTCTCTCTCTCTCTCTCTCTCTCTCTCACACACACACACACACACACACACACACACACACACACACACACACACACACACACACACAAAGTTTCTTTTGATATAATAGTAGAATAGAATAAAGATTTTCAAGAGATCATAAGTCCCCAAGTTTCCGTCTCACATTTGCCAGTGAAGGAATGCAGATTATTCAAGTTTTTAATTTTATGGAATGCGTTGATCACCCACAAACCGAACACACAGGAGAATGAAATAAGACTTTAAAATTTCCATTTCGATAAATCTATTTATTTATTTTTTATTTTGGAATCCTTTGATATGAAGCTTCATAATTTGTGCATTCATTCTTTTTGTGGGCTGTTATCCTCATCTTCATATCGATGCCTGTCTCAAAAAACAATGGACACCTCTGTGAAGGTAGTTGCAAATGTAATTGTGAGGCAATGATTGCACAATCACCAACCACACCTCTCTTGAATCACCACTGCATTAGTTCAGTGGTAAGAAGAAGTCCAGAATGACTGGAAACAATGCCGAGATAAGCAGAGAGCACATGCAGCACCTGGAGTTCTCAAATTGTCACCCATTTTAGTACTGACCAGGTTCAACCTTGCTTACCTTCAGTGATATGATGGGAACCGGTGTGTCACTGTGATTGTATTGTATGTTTTCATAGTTGTTGTTATTTCACCACGTTTCGGCCAACTCATCCTTTGGTCTTCTTCAGGTGATTAACTACAATGGGATAGGACTGCTGAGTCTTGTAACTTATCCCTAGTAATTACTGCCTTCCATAGTTGTTGTCTCACCATGTTTTGACCAACTAATCCATTGGCCTGCTTGGGTAGGATTAAAACTGCTATCTTCAGACAATGCTCATCTGGAACTGTTGAGGGTCGTAGGTTAATCACCTGAAGAAGGCAAGAGGATGAGCTGGCCGAAATGTAGTGAAACAACAATAACTATGAAGATGAGGATAACAGTCCACAAAAAGAATGAATGTTATTTAGTTTTTTCATTGCATCTCATGCATGTCTTTTCTTTTTTTCACATGAATTATGTTAGCCATTAGACTTATACCATGTCTGTATTTATTTTTAGTTTTGCTTTGTAATTAGGCAGCACCTTTTTTTTACAGCCTTTGTAACTTTCTCTTATTTCGTATTGATTTTACAAACTGCTCATTATTTATGTGTCTACGTGCTGTCATTGATGATGGAAACGATATGTTCAGTCATGATTTAAAATATATATTGCAAAGCTAACACTAAATGTTAAACACATTTTCTTAAACATCAATTGGTCCTTAGATTTAAAGTTTAATTACAGATGTTCTTTCTATGGAATTAATTGTCTGCTATTTTAGGAAGGTTATGTGTTGGTGCTCGACTATGGTCCCCCCATCTGTAAAACAGTCACAACAAAATTTTTTTAGCTACAATCGCTGTCAATAATTCCCCCCTCCCTCTCTTTCTCTCCCTCCTTCTCTCTTTCTATCCCTCCTTCTCTCTTTCTCTCTCTTCCTCTATCACTACCTAAAACTAAACGAAACTTCCATCAGCAAAGTTTCTTTTCTAGAACTGTTCGTCTGTGGAACACAATATCGTAGAACTGCTTTCCCGCTCACTACAACATGATCACTTTTACGTCCAATGTAAACATATTATCGTTGGAGCGTTTTCTTTAATAATAAAATTCTGCCCAATCACCGCTATCATCACCAATCATTATAGTGTTTTTTCACCGTCCATTTGACACTTATTCAAAACTTGTACTTTCGGGTCCTTATAACTAGTGATACCCTAATAAAAGAAAAATTCTCCAACACATATGAGGTACTATATTATTAATTTACATATGTACGAAACGTATAAATGACCATACGATATCATAAAAATGACGGTAATGTTTATATATTCTACCGAAATGAATCAGAAAGTATTACAAATTACATTTTTATGATGACTGAACTTATGCATTCATAACCTGAAAGTTCCATCTCTCTGTTACAGATATTGACGGTGTAAGATTCCAAGAAAGCAACACCTGCCATGGACATATGTCAGAAGCAGAGATGTGCCATTAAATTACATATAAATATCATTAAAATGTCACTTTTTGCCCCCCCCCCTGCAGAAAATCGATCAGTTGACCCACTTCTGATGGTCCTTTTGGGCTAATTTTTCGATATTTGTCATCCGGAAGATGGGGCTTTCATATGAGACCAAATTGTGAATTTTTGTTTTGTCTGTCAAAAGTTTTTAGCAGACACACAAACATACATACATTCATACATTTTCGCTTTTATATATATAGACTAGCGGGGCTACCCGGCGTTGCTCGGGACCGTACACACAATGAAAAAATTGAATTTGGTTTTGTAATATATTTATTATTCTTATGAGAGAGGAATTTTGTATGTTTACGTATCATTTGCTACTTCGAGCAAAAGAATATTTTACCTACATAAGACGGGTATTACACATATGAAATAATTGTATCTTACCTAGGGTAGGTAATTTACAGCATGTATATGCAAGGACAGGTGATAAGTGCATTGATAATAGTAGTGACTATGTAGAAAAATAAATTCTGGAGAACAAAAGGTCGCTCATTTTAATGGCATCACTCCCATCTTTGTAACTCTTCAACTTTTTGTGTTAAAAACATAGAAGGTTTTACTTTTGAGACGACCCTCGTAATATTATTTTAGTTACAAAAGAAAATTGAAAATATCAATGCTCTTGGGCAAAACCAGAACGGCTAGTTTTTAATAAGGGATTGTACATTAGTTATGAATCACAGAACTAATATTTTTCACTTGTTAATTGATGTATGTATTGTTATTTAATTTATGTACATATGATAAAAAGCGACAATTTATTGTCCTTCGAGCCAAGATCAAAGTGTAGTATCTTCCCCATCCCAAGCCAATGAAATGAAATTAAACAAGCGACCTTTTATAAAATTTTATGTTTACAAATTAATTTGGTTGCTTACAAAAAAGAAAAAAGAAAAAAAAGAAACACACACACACACACGATATGATTTGTGAATCTTAGGTAGGACGACCCCCGGTGTGCTTAAGGTATTGTGATGAATGAGAACTTTAGCTAGGATCAAGCTTAGACGAGCAAAGGTACAGTGTTGAGGATGACCAAAGACACCTCTCCCCAATCTGAGTGGCACTGTGCTTGATTTTTTGTTTATTACTGTTTTGGTTGTAAACTTTCAGAGTGAATAAAAAATATATAACTCAAAGTGTAGTATCTATTCTTCAGATGCTGCACTTCAATTTCTTGTTCTCTGTCAGTGGAGGAGAAATCCTTCACGACTGAAACAATTTGTATTTTTGTTTCTTTTCTCCATGTTAAAGAACGACCCTGGTGTCTAACTCTGTCCCGTGGGTAGACATTGTAAATAGGATCACTATTAGCTAGATTTGAATAAAAGTTGTGCTATATCAGTACTAATGTACGAAACAGTCCGTGAGGAGATTTCATTCCGGCGTCAAGTGTTGCATAGGGGTGGTATTTCTTTAGAAGATGACTTATATATTTGCTGTTGTTCATGTTAGTAAGAGTCTTAGTGTGTTCATGTGTGTCATCATAGTGTGAGATGCTAGATATTATATATATTCATTATGAGTGTTCATATTTTTGAGAGATGGAGACAGGTCTTATTTATAACGAGACCGACAGGTAGAGTACAGGTTACTACAGGAGAGCCGGGCATGTAATTCAATGAGAGGAGATTTATGATATATAGGTAGATAGACCGATAGTGCATTTGACATTTTTGCTTTTGACAGTTCTGACAATGGGAGTGTTTCTATAACATTGACACATATTTCTTTACCTATTTTTGAGATGACGATTTTCACAAAGTTCTTCTATATATAAAAAAGCGAAAATGTATGTATGTATGTATGTATGTATGTGTGTGTGTTCACTTTTTCTGTATGTCAACAAAAGGCTTTTTTCAGAGAAGCGGTCACTCGCTTCACAACTTTTTAAAACTTTTTATATCACATATAAATTGTAATATCTCACAGTTAACAACAAGCTCGCCTGTCTATTTAATTTGCTCGATTTCGGGAAGATAAATATTCAATATTTGTCGCTCGCTGCATGTGGGTTAGTCTATTTCCTGTAACATCTTGGGGGGAAAAAAGCGTTCAGCAGTAAATGAATACATGTTTCCATTAGCATCTCGCGGTGGAGCAATGGTTAACGTCGCACTTTTTTTTTCACACTTTAATTTACAACTTTGCCTCGATGGTTCGGGTTCGATCCTCATACTTACTTTTTTTTTTAACCCCCAACACACCTCCAAACACTCGGGTAATGCCGGGTACCCCTCGCTAGTATAATATAAATGGACAATACCTTTCTGCTGAAAAACATAACATGAAGACGCAGATACAAAAAGATGACGATGTTCGTTTATTATTCCATATGATATGCCCGGTCAATGGCCCCTTTTCATGTAACGCAAGTATCATCAACAGAAATATAAATGCTTCGTATCTAGCCATTCAATAATGTCTAGCAGTTTCTACACATTATTTTTGGATTCTAATGTTAATAATATTTGATAAATATTTTATAAATAAACATTTTCGAACAACATATATTGTCACTTGGTTGCAAGAGGCTACTATTTAGGACTATATCTACAAGGACACTATGCAGGGAGTTGAGCAGCAAGATATCTGTTTACATTACATTAAAATTTCTGTATATCAGTGCAATTAGGGGAGTAACAGACTGGGAAGGAATTCCAAAGTCGTAGAAGGCTTTCTGGCACCTAGAGACCTCTACAGTGAAGCGGTGATTCTACAAGAATGCAATAAATGCGCCAGCCGTTGTTATGACTCTGGAAATCTCCAAAGACCAACCAATAATACTTAGCCACATCATAATGTTTCTCCATGTTTCTGATTGAAGCTGTCTGACTCATGATAAAGATGATGATGACAATGACAATGATGATGACCACCACCACTATTACCATGTTTGTTGTTTCTTATTACGTTTATTCCCTCCAAACAAATCATAATGCCACTGAAGTGCAAGGGACTACTGTTACAGATGTTAAATTGGCGGGGCAATCTGGATTGGGATTTGAGCAACAAGATGTTTATTTATGCTACATTTAAATTTCTGCATATTGGTACGATAATGAAACAGAGAGCAGGAAAGGAATTCAAAAACAAGCGATCCGAGCAAAGAAGCTATCAGAGTAGAAAATCTTCCTAGAGACCGCAGCAGTGAAGGAGTGGGATCTTGCTGCTAATCATGTGGGTCGGAGGTATTTTTGTAGAAAAGCTGCAACTACAGTAAGTTCATTGGAGTACATTTGTAAAATTACTTGGAAAACAAGTACAGGGATGTAATATTACGATACAACAAGGGTTTAACAGTATGTGGTAACAATACGCCATACATCAGTGAATGGCAGCAGAGGTATTGGCTATGATAACTAGTTTTGAAAATTAATTTCCCTTTGCACATTTGAGATATTTCTTCACTGACTAGGCCAGGAGTCTCCAAAGATTTTGAACAGAGGGGGTGGGCATATTGCTGACTTTTTAGAGCTACGCAGACCATATAAAAAAAATGACCTGGACGCGTTTTTATATTGCTTTGCTCATTAGCTTTGCTTTTTAGAACACAAAGAAACACCAGCACGCTATTTTCACACATCTTCATTTGTTAAATGTTTTCCTGAATATTTTGACGTTTTTCATAAGAGCTCTCCAGATTGAATTAAAGACTTTGGCAGGTCACATGCCATAGTTTGGAGACCCTTGGGATAGGCTACCGTTTTAAGACTGTGGCGTCTTGAACTTTTTTGTCACAGTCACTGGAAAACCTTTATGAATTGTGAAGAGACAAATAGGAACTTTTCCAAAATGCTTGAAAGACAAACGTTTAATAGTTGAAGGGTGATTACTGCAAATGAAAGCAACATGGTTTGAACACTCACAAAAAATTTTTCTATCTTTTCATTGGCTGAATTTACTTTGCACAAATCCTGCTGCAGGTTCAGAAGTAACTGCGATTATAATCAGATAACGTACTTTCTAATTTCCAGCGTAGCGATGCCGGAAACAGTGATAAAGCAAGTCAGTTCCTTCTCCCACCCTATATATCCACTATGAATGTACTCTTTTTTATTACATTTTTTCCGATCTTTCTTTTTTTATTTTTATGCTTTCGTAAACATATATTTATTATATAAATTCAAGTATAAACTTTTACTTTTAAAATTAAAAAAATAATTTATTTTCATAATTTCATGAACATATATTTCTTATAAATTTCAAATAAAATAAAAACTTTTATTTTTTAAATTTTGTTAAAAATGTAAATAAAGACTAATTGTATTATTTTATCAGTATCATTTTATTAATTTTCAATAATGACCTTTTCTTATATTTTATTTCACTAAATCGCTTCACAATTGAAATACTGAAAAACAATGTGAAGTGAAGGAACTGATTTGCCTTGTCACCGCTTCTGGTAGCGCTACGTCGGAAATTAGGAAGTACGTTAGCTGACTATAATCTTAACTGCAACACTGTGGACATGTTCAGTATACTAACAGTGAAGCGGGGAGGTAGTCTTACTCACTTTCAGACCTCTTCAGTTTTGTTGGTGATAATTATATCAACAGATATCAGCTGAAATTATTCTTTGCAAAACTGTGTCACTGTGATTGATCATAACACAAAAACAAACCCGCAAAGGTAATCCAAATTTCAAACACTGAGACTTAATTTCCAGCACAAAATACTTTCTCTCTGCTCTCTAAAATTATGCCGTCCAGCTTTCAACCCATCCTTTCATTAAAGTCATTTGGTATCCACATATGCAAATTAGTTATTCACATATGCAAGTTAGTTATTAACACATGCAAATTAGTTATTAACACATGGAAATTAGTTATTTATATATGCAAATTAGTTATTAATACATGCAAATTAGTTATTAACACATGCAAATTAACTATTCACATATGCAAATTAGTTATTTGCACATGCTTATGACTTTTTTACATATGCTAATTAGTTATTCGCATATGCTAATCAGCATATGTGAATATGCTAATGAGTTATTCCCATATGTAAATTAGTTATTCACAACTGTTAATTAAAACTATAAAAATCTACAAGTTTGAAGAGAAACCCTTTTTTTATTCTGGCAGATAAGTATACATTAAATGTAAAACATTTCATTCTCTTTGTAGGTGATAAGTGTTTCTCTTTACTGTCATACCAACCGTCGTTGAAAAACCTTTATATTTATGAACAATGCCGCAAATGATGTTTTTACGCGTTTCGTGGTATCTGCCAATGAATTTCGATATCTCCAATGTTGTTTTGCCTTGAGCGAATTCAGAAATGATTGTTGATTTCTCGGTATCAAACTACTTTCATGTTCAATACTTGTTAAGGATTTCTTGTTAATAATTTAGCATGCTGAAATCTGTGATTGTTCAGTTAAAATAGCTGCCGGCTGTTTAGGTCTGTGCAAAACGGAAAGTAATTTGCACAATATATGTACATAGATGTCACAAATGTTCGCTGAATACTGCACTAGGTTTCAATCGATATTATTAAAATATACAATCTCATCAATAATTTGATACGCACAATATATATATATATACATATATATATATATATATATATATATATATATATATATGTGTGTGTGTGTGTGTGTATGAAATAACGATTAATATATATATATAAAGGAAATATAAGTGAATAAAGAATATTTCCACAGAATATATATATATGTGTGTGTGTGTGTGTGTGTGTGTGTGTGTGATTCAATTTAAGTAAACAAAATCAACATTTGTCGCTACAATAAATTTACTGTTTAAATCTGAAAAGGTTTTATCAGGCAACAGAGGCCTTCTTTCATCAGCAAAACCAGTCTTTTAATGAAAATACGACATTTGGAAGGCTTTTTTCTTCTTTTTTCGTTTTTCTTTCTTTCTTTTTATTATAATTTCTATAATATGATTAGATTAAAGGGGAGTGGTTTAATCAGCAGTTGCCAGACACAATAAGAAATGGCCTTAGCTATTTAAATTAGGTCGGACGGTTAGACGAAAAGGGAAAGGGGACGAGGTGCAGTTCATTCGTCTGTTGCTGATTTTTAATTTATGAGGGATATCCAGATTCAGAAAAAGGGTCACTTTGAATTAGAGCAAAATAAAAGTGCCTCAGTTTAGCAGAACAGGTACTATACTTTGCTCATAACTAAAAGATCTAGGGCACATTGATATTAATTTTGTTGTTCATTAAATTATTATCTATATATTATTTTACTTGTTTTTTCCTTAGTTAGTCCGTACGTTATACTTTGAAAATGCTGTATACGCCCTAGTTTTCGAAATTTTGAGTATGTGAACAGAACACAGAAACACGGTCTTTCCCTAAGGAACCTTCTCACCAATAACACAGAACTGTTCTACGTACTCAGAACCTTTTAAACCAGCTATAGATTTTCAACAAGTTCCCCAAATAATTTTACACCACTCAACTCATCCTCGGATAACCTAGGAAAAAATTGAAAAAAAGAATAATAAAAAAGACGTTCTAGAACAGTATTGCCTTTAAATAAACATAAACTACTATTTACTATATGGAGTACTTCTCTTCCTTCTTCTCCTTTGGGTTAAGTCTCCAATTTTAAGCCGATACAATTGGAGTTTGTTTATCTTTTTAGGAAGTCATTTTGTATTTTCGATTTTACTGTTTTTAATTTTGGATGCTTTTTATTACTTTATTCAATTATTTTTATATATATTATATTTTTATTATTTTTTTATTATATTAGTATTTTATTCTTTATTCTATTAGTATTTTATCCTTTATTCTATTAGTATATTATACTTTATTCTATTAGTATTTTATACTTTATTCTATTAGTATTTTATCCTTTATTCTATTAGTATTTTATACTTTATTCTATTAGTATTTTATCCTTTATTCTATTAGTATTTTATTCTTTATTCTATTAGTATTTTATCCTTTATTCTATTAGTATTTTATCCTTTATTCTATTAGTATTTTATCCTTTATTCTATTAGTATTTTATTCTTTATTCTATTAGTATTTTATCCTTTATTCTATTAGTATATTATACTTTATTCTATTAGTATTTTATACTTTATTCTATTAGTATTTTATCCTTTATTCTATTAGTATTTTATACTTTATTCTATTAGTATTTTATCCTTTATTCTATTAGTATTTTATCCTTTATTCTATTAGTATTTTATACTTTATTCTATAAGTATATTATACTTTATTCTATTAGTATTTTATACTTTATTCTATTAGTATATTATACTTTATTCTATTAGTATATTATACTTTATTCTATTAGTATTTTATCCTTTATTCTATTAGTATTTTATCCTTTATTCTATTAGTATTTTATTCTTTATTCTATTAGTATTTTATCCTTTATTCTATTAGTATATTATACTTTATTCTATTAGTATTTTATTCTTTATTCTATTAGTATTTTATCCTTTATTCTATTAGTATATTATACTTTATTCTATTAGTATTTTATCCTTTATTCTATTAGTATATTATACTTTATTCTATTAGTATTTTATCCTTTATTCTATTAGTATTTTATCCTTTATTCTATTAGTATTTTATCCTTTATTCTATTAGTATTTTATCCTTTATTCTATTAGTATTTTATACTTTATTCTATTAGTATATTATACTTTATTCTATTAGTATTTTATCCTTTATTCTATTAGTATATTATACTTTATTCTATTAGTATTTTATCCTTTATTCTATTAGTATTTTATCTTTTATTCTATTAGTATTTTATACTTTATTCTATTAGTATTTTATCCTTTATTCTATTAGTATTTTATCCTTTATTCTATTAGTATTTTTATTCTTTATTCTATTAGTATTTTATCCTTTATTCTATTAGTATTTTATTCTTTATTCTATTAGTATTTTATACTTTATTCTATTAGTATATTATACTTTATTCTATTAGTATATTATACTTTATTCTATTAGTATATTATACTTTATTCTATTAGTATTTAATCCTTTATTCTATTAGTATTTTATCCTTTATTCTATTAGTATTTTATTCTTTATTCTATTAGTATTTTATCCTTTATTCTATTAGTATTTTATTCTTTATTCTATTAGTATTTTATACTTTATTCTATTAGTATATTATACTTTATTCTATTAGTATATTATACTTTATTCTATTAGTATATTATACTTTATTCTATGAGTATTTTATCCTTTATTCTATTAGTATTTTATCCTTTATTCTATTAGTATATTATACTTTATTCTATTAGTATATTATACTTTATTCTATTAGTATTTTATCCTTTATTCTATTAGTATTTTATACTTTATTCTATTAGTATATTATACTTTATTCTATTAGTATATTATACTTTATTCTATTAGTATATTATACTTTATTCTATTAGTATTTAATCCTTTATTCTATTAGTATTTTATCCTTTATTCTATTAGTATTTTATTCTTTATTCTATTAGTATTTTATCCTTTATTCTATTAGTATTTTATTCTTTATTCTATTAGTATTTTATACTTTATTCTATTAGTATATTATACTTTATTCTATTAGTATATTATACTTTATTCTATTAGTATATTATACTTTATTCTATGAGTATTTTATCCTTTATTCTATTAGTATTTTATCCTTTATTCTATTAGTATATTATACTTTATTCTATTAGTATATTATACTTTATTCTATTAGTATTTTATCCTTTATTCTATTAGTATTTTATACTTTATTATATTAGTATATTATACTTTATTCTATTAGTATATTATACTTTATTCTATTAGTATTTTATACTTTATTCTATTAGTATTTTATCCTTTATTCTATTAGTATATTATACTTTATTCTATTAGTATATTATACTTTATTATATTAGTATATTATACTTTATTCTATTAGTATTTTATCCTTTATTCTATTAGTATTTTATACTTTATTCTATTAGTATATTATACTTTATTCTATTAGTATTTTATACTTTATTCTATTAGTATATTATACTTTATTCTATTAGTATTTTATACTTTATTCTATTAGTATTTTATACTTTATTCTATTAGTATATTATACTTTATTCTATTAGTATTTTATCCTTTATTCTATTAGTATATTATACTTTATTCTATTAGTATTTTATACTTTATTCTATTAGTATTTTATCCTTTATTCTATTAGTATATTATACTTTATTCTATTAGTATTTTATACTTTATTCTATTAGTATTTTATCCTTTATTCTATTAGTATTTGATACTTTATGCTATTAGTATATTATACTTTATTCTATTAGTATATTATACTTTATTCTATTAGTATTTTATACTTTATTCTATTAGTATTTTATCCTTTATTCTATTAGTATATTATACTTTATTCTATTAGTATTTTATCCTTTATTCTATTAGTATATTATACTTTATTCTATTAGTATTTTATACTTTATTCTATTAGTATTTTATCCTTTATTCTATTAGTATATTATACTTTATTCTATTAGTATTTTATACTTTATTCTATTAGTATTTTATCCTTTATTCTATTAGTATTTTATACTTTATGCTATTAGTATTTTATACTTTATTCTATTAGTATATTATACTTTATTCTATTAGTATTTTATTCTTTATTCTATTAGTATTTTATCCTTTATTCTATTAGTATATTATACTTTATTATATTAGTATATTATACTTTATTCTATTAGTATTTTATCCTTTATTCCACATCCATTTGTATTCCATTTTCTATCCTCTACTTTTTTTAATTCTCTATTCATATTCATATTTTTATTCCATATTTTCCGTAGCTATAATTTACATGTTTTTCTCTTATCAAATATTCTCTTTACCCAATTCCCGCCCTACTAAGCACCTTTTTTTTTCACCTTTGACATTTTTCTACCGTTCTTACCTCTCTCTCCTTTTATTACATCTCCCTCTAAACTATTCCATTTTCAACCTTAAATGTGTACAAAATCGGTGTTATTTTTTTCCCATACCCTTGTATAATACTGTTTTTGTCCTCGTCTTCTAATGAGAAACATTTAGCTTTGAAATGCCATGGCTTAAAAAAGTTTCCCCCTCATTCCCATTACACTTTTTGTAATCATCCTCGATATAATTGATATGATAATGTAATAGAGTTCTAATATAACTTTAATATTCATCTCCTTATCTTTGCTTATGAATAGCTCCTCTTAATCGAGAAGAGCCTCATCTATACAGGTTGGCTTTCTCTCTAAAAAAAGTCTATTTTTCAAGTTAACTTTCTCTCTCTCTTTCTCTCTCTCTCTCTGTATATATATATATATATATATATATATATATATATATATATATATATATATATATATATATATATATATATATATATATATACTTAGAGAGAGAGAGTAAACATTTAATGGATAAACATCTGAAGAAGTTGGTGAGGACAGGATATTTTTACGGAAACGTAAATCGTAAAATTGCCAACTCATTAATGAAACGGCTGTGATGGAAAAATCCAGGAAATAAACGAAGGTTATAAAAAAGAAAACGTGAGTCTTTGAATTTTCAACAAAATTTTGCAATATACATATATATATATATATATATATATATATATATATATATATATATATATATATATATATATATATATATATATATGGAGAGATGAAAACGGAACAAACCAAAATTATATGTTCATCAATGCTTGGTCTTTATTTCAAGGATGACTGTTTTAGGAAAATGAAATACCAGTACAATATTTTAAAATATACTTGTGCTTGTAATGTGAAATGGATGTCTTTGTTCTATTTCCGAATGAAAAACGCCGTTAGCATTTAAAGTGTGTATAGCATTGTCGCATGGATTGTTAGATTTATTAACGACATAACGTTATAAATCAAATGTTGGATGTGTACTTGAAATGAAAGGGCTCAAAAGAGTGTTGCCAACCTGATAGGTCCTGAACTGTCATCCAAGCTTCAACCTCTGTCCCATCGACAAAATGCTGCAACCCTCTGCCCGTTCTACAAGTATTTTAATGGTGGTTGCTCCGACGAACTACAAGCCCATCATTATACTTCGGCGTAAATACCCCAACAAACCCACCCCTCCACAGTAGAGATCCATAGATGTAAGAAGGCATTCTACTTTAATAGTTTCTTCCCCAGAACTGCTAGACTCTGGAAAGTCCCTTCCAGGTTCCTGTTTTCCCCACTTTATTAACATGCAGAAGTTCAAGTGTAATGTGAACAGATATCTTGCTGCTTAACTCCTTACATAGTATCCCTGCAACTTATGTCCTCGATAGTAGCCCCTACATCAATGTGGCACTGTGCCTTGTTTAGGGTGAAAATGGGGGGGGGGAAATGAGTATTTCTTTGTTTCTTTTATTTACATTATAGATTACATATATGAATTATGGTATGTATTATTTTCCGTGGTGCAAGTACGTTAACCTGTGTCTAAAATTGAGTCATATACTTTTAGTATAAGTTTATTGATTAAAGGAGAGGAATTGTAGAAACCTGTACACTGTTTATACACACAGTCTTCAACTTCTTTACTACATGAAACACAAGTTTCTGCAAGTTTGAATCAAATCTGTCAACTGCAGAATTTGTGTGGAAGCACTGATCCTGCAGACAGATTTCATTATAGACAACGATACTAGTTTGAAATGTGACTCTTTGAACTTGAGAGATGCTTATTTTTTGCTTTTAGCAGGGACAGCCTTTTCAAATCGTATTTAAGAAGAATATTTCTGTAAAAATGGTTCGGTGAAAGTTTGGAAAAGAAAATCTATGTGTCAAGCAGTTGACCAGAATTGGCATTTTTTTTTTCTCTGCTCGATTCAAAGGAATTTAGAAGTGTTGCCGCATTGCTTTGACTACTCGCCAGATTTTTCGCCTTTAGTAATTTTGTCCAATGTTTCTTTTCACTTATGCCAACTAACAAGCTTCTCTGGTTTTGTAACCAGGCTTGGTCCATTGTGGCATTAAGTGGATGAGGTAGTGGCTGTACAGTTATCAGATTTCTGTTTCAGTCAACATGAAAGTCATCACATAAAAAGGTCAGAAAAAGATTATAGCATTAACATTTTTACTTGGTTCAGTTTTGCATTGTTTTACCTATATGTGTGTGTGTATATGAATAAGTGTGTGTCTGTGTACGTGTCTAAAGAAAAAAGTTTGGATGATTTTACCTGTGTGTGTGTGTGTGTGTGTGTGTGTGTGTGTGTGTGTGTGTGTGTGAAAAAGTTTTAACAGGGCCGCTGACAAATATGCAGCATCTCACATATGCAAATGACCAAGCCGTGGCAGGAAGTGACGTTACAACAGAGGAAGAGAAGAGAAAGAATTGCAGAGAGAAAAAAGGCATTATGTGGTGAGTGACTGGTAAGTGCATGCCAACATGAGATGAATATGTGGCATGTGGGCAACCAGAGGACTTGAAAGTACGAGTCAGCACTAGAGGAACTTTTAAGACAAAATGCAATCTGAACTTTTAAGAAAAAGTAGTTTGACAGCCGTGTGTTGTGGGGCTGACATAGCAGCAAAAAGAGAAAGAGAGATTTAAAAACTCGTGTGGCGACAGGACAAGGAGACATGTCGATGCAGGAGCAGAAAAAACATGTGTTGAACATGACAGAATTTTGTTAATTACATGGCAAACCAAGAGACTTTTAAAACAAAATGCGATGCGTTGTTTAGAAAGTACCATGAATAAATGCCTTTTATTTATAAAAAAAATCCTTTTTTGTTTCTTTGTGACTCTCTCTGCATGCAACGTGTGGGTTTGAGTGAAAATATAACGACTAGGCTACACGTGATTTTATGCATTTTCTATTCTAATTAATGTTACCTGTGAATGTTAGGCTGTACAGTTTGAATGATGGATTCTCAGGTAGGTTGATATTAGTCCTGGCAATCGGTGGTTGAAATATTTTCTTGTAATTGTTAAAGGGAATGATCTTTGTTTTTGAAGCATTAAATGTTTCCCTATGTCGAAAATTCTACACATCTCGGACACAATTGCATCAGAAAAGTCGTTTATAAAAACTGGAATAATAACGGTCTAAGGAACGACACGTAGGTCATACCTGTATTAATGGCATGCTGTTTAGATGCGAGTTCATCAAGAACAACCTAAAAAAAATTTTTCTGGCTTAGAATGATTTCATTATGTTAGATATTCGTCTAGCAACACTGCATAGATTAATTTTTATGAGAATACCCTCATGTTAGATCTTGTTAAAGGCTTTTGATATATCAAGTTTTACCGCCTAGCTTCGCTAGGTTTGATCTTTGTATGATGAATGCGTTCCAAGATGAGCTTGCCTAAATCTATACTGTTGGTTAGAAAGGAGTTTATTATTAACGAGATATTACTGAATATCACTAAATTGATTCATGATTCAAAGATTTTAGCGAAGAACGGAAGAAGTTAATACAATCTCTCTCTCTCTCTCTCTCTCTCTCTCTCTCTCTATATATATATATATATATATATATATATATATATATATATATATACATATATATATATATATATATATATATACATATATATATAAATATATATATATACATATATATATATATACATATATATATATATATATATATATATATATATACATATATATATATATATATATATATATATATATATATATATATATATATATATATATATATATATATATATGCATGCATACACTCTCGGACTTCTTGAATGACCTTTACGATTTATATAATGATTGATTTTAACGCTGGCCGAGCATTTTGTTCCTTGCTAATGGTGTCAGAGATGGTTTTGTGGCAGGGTTCAAATCTCCCAACTGGCAGTAATCGTGGCTTCCTGCACTGATAATTCCTGAAAGGAATATATATGCGATCTTATGTATCTGAGTAAGGAATGGTTTCTACCAAGTTATTCTGTCAATTTTTAGTCTACCGACTTGAAGCTTGATATATAGAGAATTAAAACCTGTGGGACAAATTCGATTTGTAAAAATAGCTGCTAAGAAGAAAAAGTTAAAAAAAGTAGAACTTGGCAGGCGTAAGTCGACTAAATCTGTTGTTTCTATGCATGTGCAAATATAGATTTATATCTTTAACAACGTTATTTTTTTTAAAGTTGTTATATGCGTATGAATTTAGGTCAGACGATATAAACTAAGGCTGGAGAACTATACGTTTTGGTTTCGATTCTAGCTGATGGCACCCAAGTCATACTTTTTTAAAAACTTTTGAAATCACTACTATATATTGGGTACAATATAATAATCAATAAAGTATTTACTCTATAATAATAAATATGAATTCTGCACACATTAAAATATCATATGTAAGCATATTTTATGACTGGGCCATGTCAGGCAGACACTAATATATATTGGGTACAATATAATAATCAATAGATAATTAGCTATGTAATAATAAATACGGAATCTGCATGAATTAAAATATCATATTTAAGCATATTTCAGTTTTTTCACCAGAATTCTTGAAAACTAGTCCGACAGAAGCATTTTTTTAGCAAGAATCGGCAAGTCATTTGTTGTAGAGTTTGACTAGGACAGAACTAACTCAGCAGAGCATTTCTTTAAGAATATACAGGTATAAGATGATGCCCTGCATGCTTTGAAGATGTTATGTTTTTTTTATATCCCCGTTTTTGGGAAGATATGATAATTTGATCATCTAGTGTGATTACAGTGCACAGTTAGAAAATTGGATGAAAGCTGTTTGTGGAATCCAACGTAGAGTTCAAGGCGAACTGCTGAGCGAGCAATTTAGTTTTATCAGTTGCTAGCGACATCATCATTGTCAGTGGGGGATTTTTTTTTTTTTTTGCCATTATTCACCACACTATTATAGATTATCTAGAAATTGCGAGTTTTTAATTTCTGATTATCTCGGTATATCTAATTTTAGATATGACTATTACACTCTTGCAATAAAGTCTTAATTTTTGTCTATTTGCATTAAACTTATGGTGTAGATGATTGAGTTGATGGAATGCTTGCTGCCTATGTGCAATAGCAGCTGTACAGGTCCAAGTGAAAATTTGTTGACATTGGAGCTTACTATAGAATTTCTGGGTGGGGATATGTGTTTAAATCGCTGTCTTAATTCAGTAAACTATTCAACAGGCAGTGAAGAGATTTACTCCAAGGGTTGTCTATTTGTAGTATCTAGTTGTTTTTAGCTATGATTTTCAGCTTGATCTTGATATCAAGTATTAACACAATGTAATCATTATTCTCAAGTGGGCTAGAAGCATCCGTCATGCAAACCTTAGGAATTATAGTTAAGAATAGATCAAGAAGTGATGCTTGTTGATCCTCACAATCTGAGATATGGGTCGTAGATTATGAAATAAAATGTGCAACAAATAAACCAAGCCAATTTATGTAGTGAAAATTTAAATTCCTAAAATACATGTAAGTGCTCAGATTGTTGGATGTACCCACGAATTGATTGAGATTGCCGGACTGACTTCCTCATCTTGGTTGTTATAGTCGCAACGTTTCGACCGTTTTGCCCTCCGGCCTTCATCAGGTGTTTTGTATCGAACTGGGGAACCGTTTGTTAGGAGTCTCGAACCCAACCCTTTATTATTTTTATTATGGGGGTACCGTGTTCGGACTCCAGCTAGGCTCTGGGACATAGTTGTTGATTCTCTGTTTTGAATGTTACTTTTCACTGCCTTCGTTCAGGATTGAACTCAGCACCTTTGAGTAACTGTAAACTTTGATACAATGTCTAGGACCACTCGGCCATATGTCACTAGTATACGAAT
>NC_136495.1:78216947-78286947 GCF_053919585.1 Euprymna scolopes
CTTACATTGCACTTTAGAGAACGTACTGTTGATTATATAAAACTATTTTATATATAATGGCTTGAATTAAACTTTAAAATGCAAAAACCAAATATCATAGTTCAATTGTGTTTCAACCTGAAGCATTAATTTCAAACGCGCCCCTATAATTTCAAAGAACCCACTGTGAATTTTATATGCTGGACCTTTCTGCTTGTGTGGTAATGAAACTTCTCAAATGCACTTGTGATGTTAGGTTGTATAAGGTATTAACTTTAATCACAACCGCCTGTTCTTTCTTCCATCAGATTTTTTCGATTATTGATTATCGAAACAACTTATCGAAGATATTTCGATACAAAATCTATATAAGAACACTGCCAGACACATATAGTACTTTCGTGTGAAATTTTAACAAAATAGGCAAAACTATTTCGGAGTCTATAGGAAACGGACTCATACACCCCCACAATCGCACAGAGAAAATTGTTTTTATATAATAGTAGAAAGACAGATATATATGCGTGTGTAAAAATGAAATAATTATGTTATCAAAGAGTCCTAACACTATCTCTTCCCCTTCTTTCTCTACTTTCTCATCTATCTTCCCTATTTTTTCTTTCTTCTCTTATTATTGACTCTTCTTTAATAATCCCAATTATTTAATAGTGGCCTATATTTTTTTTAAAATGTTACCTACATATATACTACCCTTCCGATTGACCTTATATAGTGTACCTACTTTTAATTACTTTTTACCATTTTATCCTATTCCTTCAATCTCATTTTATTTCTAAATGTCATTAAGCGAGTTCACTAGAAAAACCCCCGGGTTTGGTAAGATACAGCTGAAGAAGTTGCAAGTTATATCGACCGAGACATTGTGCGAATGACACCACGGCTACCGAGAGAGCAGGCCAATGAACATGACAGCGTGACGTCATTACCAAATCAACATGTAGGTAAAGGTACAAAGGTGCTTAAAGTTTCCAGTGTCCAATCACGTTGCTATAAAAAATATTTTTCGTTGCCTTATATTTGTAGCTGTTGTAATTATGTTTTTTATTCTCCTAAAGAGAAAAACAATTCTCCATTAGATTATTATTATAATTATCATAATTGCACATTGGGATAATTTTAATCTAACAAAATATAACGGTAACTGAACTTGTTTTATTTCTATTGAAGGAGGTCGAATATTTCATTTCATTTATTTTTTAAACTGCTAAACAAACAATTTTTATATGAAAATATTTTTCAGCCCGTTCTTTTAATAATAAATGAAACTTTTCATTGAGTATTTCCAAATATTTTAAAGTTAGAAGCATTTTTCACGACATTTTTTTGTTTTATTTATTTATTTATTTTTTTTTTTTTTTAAAGACGATCAATGAATTCAGTATTTTAGCCCCGGGTGTAATTTATTTCTTTGAAATATATTTAAAACTTAAAAGTTTTTATTTGCTTGTTTTATAACATTTTAACTGTAAATAATTTACATGACTGAAATGGGAAATGAAATTGGAAATTCTCTCCAGAGACGTACGAACACAAATTCATCTTAAAAATTTATTAACTAATCAGTTTTAATTAAAGTTTTTATATAAAATAAAAATAAAGAGTGCATTAAATTTAAGTTAACATATTTTCTTTTGTTTTATCTTATAAATAAATGTTGTATGCACCGTGATGAAATAATAACGTTATTTAGAAAGCCATTCTTAACAGGATGGGGGGCTTTCTAACTATTCTGCACTTTCACCTAACAATTTCATGAAAAAAAAAGATACCATAAAAATTTAATTTAACTTGAAAATCCTGTATAAAATATAGCACGGTACGTACACTGTACAAGCACCTTTATTATTATTATTATTATTATTATTATTATTATTATTATTATTATTATTATTATTATTATTATTATTATCACAACAAAAACAATAAAAAGGAAGGTACTTCACGGGGAATGTAAAAACGGGTTTTAATTTAATGGTTGCTCCCTAAAAAGCGCATACACAAAAGGTTTTCGTTGGTTTATTTAATCACGAAAACGTTTTGAGGCAAAAAAGGGCCAAAAGCATTATTTGAATATGTATAAAAAAAATAAATGTAACATAAAAATAAAAATATTAGTGTGGAAAATATAATATAATAAAAATAAATTAAAACAAAATATAAATAAAATAAAAACAAGCACGAAATAAAAGTATGAATCAAATTTAATTAAAGAAATAAAAACGAAATTCAAAAGATAAAATACATGCTCGATTACAAAAAAAAAAGTGTATGAGATATATATGAAGAAAGTGAAAGAAAACCTCGGGGAACAGCCATTAAATTAAAACCCATTTACACAGGGTCCACATTCCCCATGAAGTGCCAAAAAAACTGTAGATGACATCGACTGGCGCCACATCAACTAGGAGGATGGAAAGTCCGAGCTGGGAAAGTACTAACAAGACTTCCACTGGAAGTGTGCAATTAAAATCTGATACCTTGGGGAGGTATTTTGTCATCCAAACCCCAGGAAACACCAATCGCTGATGCCAACGAGAAATCAACGGCAAACAGCTGTTGTAATAACGTGCAATCATCTGCACTAGTTGTCAAGAGGTAGAGAACATTGGAAATCTAGGGAAACTTGTTGTCACTTGGTCTCCAGCGAATACCACAGGTTACTGCTAGTGAGCGATCACTGATGATGGCCTGTGAGACAACTCCTAGTGAGTGAAACAATATTAATAATGTCCCCTCCCAAATTCACCCCCACCCTGATTTAATATCATAGATGTTTACTATATTTTCTTAGTTTTTAACCAATGTTCACATTATAGTATGATTGTCTTTTAGTTGTTATGTCAACTTCATTTCCGTATTCATGTATTCTGCACTGATATGAAAAAGAAGACAATAGCAGAGTTTAGGATTCCTAACCATGTAACTGATGAAAATACGCAACACATTTTGATGAAAAACATGGGAAAAAATGAACATAGAAGAACAGAAAACCAAAACTTTAAATGTAATTTCTGTATTAAATGTAATAGTTATTTAAATATTTTAACATATAATCTTGTGGGGAAAATCCAGCTCCCCAATAAGGGGCACTCTGGATAGAAACAAAAATAAAAAAATTGCCTCAGTCATGAAGGATTTCTCCTTCACCAACCTAGAACAGAAAAGGTGAATTGTAGCATCAGAACAGATACTACCACATTGTGATCTTGTCCTGAAGGCCCAAAAATGTTTGTTTTATGTTTCTTTAATTGTTTGTTCCCTAAATTCATAATTCAGTTTTATCAGTATTAGATTATATATTGCTTTAAAATGACGTAATTTTACATAGATAATATTTATATTTTATATTAAATAAAGTTCAGTCTCATTAACTTTCATTAAATTAAATAGGGTTTCTTTTTCTTTTCTTTTTTAACATGTTTTAATGCTCTTTTTAAAAATGCTGTCATATAGTATCGACAGTAACAGTTTGACAAATCTTACCTACATTGCCTACAGGCATTTTTCAGTTAACAGGCTTTTTATATCTCGGTGGCCGTGATAACACTCAAGATGAGAACAGCAGTCTAAATAATCTAAATAATCAATCCTCATCTAAAAATAAAATCAGAAACGAGAATATTATTGTCTGAAAAAAACTGTGATTTGAGATTGGGTTGCTAATATTGATGGCAGAACTGACTGTTATATTATGCCGGGCTTTGCTGATAGTCGATTTAGAACATCGACTATTATTATTAAAAAAAAAGTTAAATTGTAAAATTATTTGTGTCACAAAGAAATATTTGTTATTAGAAAATGGAATGTAGGAAGAATAATAGAATAAAGAGATCCTAGAATTTGGTTTTGACGGGAATGTAGGCTTCCAAACAGCAAGTTCGGCATAGAGTCGTTTAACGTGACTAATTCGAAAACGTGTTTAGAAATCGCATGTCAGATCATAGAAGTAAATAACGTAATAGGATCTGTTAGTTTAGATATATGCGGATTAGTTACAGAGTCAGAAGAAGTCCAGGAGAGAAGTCGAGGAGAAACAGTCAGATAAGCAATCTTCCAATAAGGAAACATAGTGAAATAAAAGCTATCTGAAATATAACCGGAGACTCCTGGTCGTTTCTTTGGAACAAATGTTCATTTCAGCTTTTGTCAGATTTATCAAAAGACCCCAGATAAATGAAGGTAATGTTTCCCTGTTCGGCAAGAGATCATCCTCCCAGAAGATGTTCCGTCTTTTGTTGTTAAGGTAATGTTTGTTGATAAATGTTATGTCCTGGTGGACTATATATATATATATATATATATATATATATATATATATATATATATATATATATATATATATATATATATTATAACACCAATAACGTAACATATATTCGTTCTGGTGCGCGATGAGCATAGGCTCTCTACAAGGGAGAGGAAAAGGCTTGGATTACCAGACACACACACACAGACCCCCCCCCCACACACAACATAAAAAAGAAAGAAAAAAAACAACAACAGAAATAAATGTTAGATAGTTGTAAAAGAAAAGAAAAAAAAACACTTCGCACACAAAAAAGTGTTTACAAAAGAATTAAGAAAAAGGCGATATGCCGTAAAAAAAATAATTAAAACTGGGTTTAAAAAATTGTTTAATGTCTTGATTAAAAGAAAATAAAAAGAAGAAATAAATCTCTAGTTAGAGAAGAAAAGAAAACGAAATTAAAAATAAATTTGTACACATTTTGCTTAATTTCATTGAAAAAATACTACGACATTCGGTTGTAAATTGTTGCGAAATTGTATCTTTATTGTTTTGTGTAAATGGTTTGTTTGGTTTAATCTGTCAATCAAATTGACAGGATGTCTACAATTGTACTTTTAAAATGTACAGAGATTTGGGTGTACTTTCGTATTTATGTTTTCTTTAACTTATAAGGTAAACTTTTTATTGTGTTGAATTGTCTTGCATGTAATTCGAATCGACTTATAAAGTATATGTACTTTTGATTTATCAAAGATGCAAAGCGTTGAAACGCACTTTTGTGTATTGAAATTTGTTGAAATTTGCATTTTCCCGTTTTGATTTTTAAGGTTAAAAAAAAAAGGACAATATCAAACGTTGGGCTTATATACTCCTGTGATGACGTAAAAAAATTCATGTCCATTTTTGTTTAATAGAACGTTGTTTTCGTTTTGTTTTTTTTCTTCTTCAATAAAAAAAGGAACTGAAGATGTTATTGTTGAACTTTCAAGCTTTTGGATTTTTTTAAGGGACAGTTGAATTTTTCTTTTCTATGCTGATGATGATTTTTTTTTCAATCGTTGATTAAAAGGGCTTCATAAGTATCTGTTAATATATATACATGTTTAGGAAATTGTAATATGTAATGTAATATAATTATTTAGGCTATGACCGCAGCATATTCTTTTCATTGTTTTGACTCTCGAGTATATACCCGACACAGGTCGATACAATTAATATATCAAGAACCACATCACTCTACATAAAAAACATTTAAGATATCAATGATGGATATATACCTGAGAATCAAAACAAGGAAAATAATATGATGTCATAGGCCTAGTAATTATATATGTTTGTATTTATGTTGGAAGATTGGAAAGCTGATTTAATTAGATAAAGAAAAAATAGACAGTGAATATGTTTAGAAGAATTGAAGGCCAGCAAATCGGTTAGAATTTTAGACAGAGGTAGCACAATGTTAAGTTTACATACGCAGTTAAATATTTTATTGTTTTTGGGAGTGTTCGCCAAAGTATTTTTTCGTCATGATTTTTTCCGATTTGAGTAGATTCGGCGGGAAAGCATGAAGTGCTTCCGTAGTAAAAAAAAAAAATGATTTTCTGCGAGCTATGGATTCTAAAAGATGCCGGTTATGGATACTGATTTTGAGTATAATGGCTATTCGACACAGTGATTAAAAATACGGTCGGAGTTCTATGGGTTAACAACCAGCTGCTGTCACCAGTTTTGAGATGAGGATTTCCCCAACACAGACATAGGAAGGCACAAGGGCAGTGAAGCCATTGTGATAGCGAATCACTCAGGATAAGTAGAAAAAGAAAGAAATAAAGAGGTCGCTGTAACAATTCGATCAGTAGATTAGTCCCTAGCGGGAATGGTAGTATAACAAGATACTGTTAAATTTTTAGAGAGGTATGAATGTGGGATAGCTCTGTTTTGATTCTTGGCCACTCAGATGGAAGTGAAGGAAAAATCACACAGGTCCTTACAATAGCTAAAAATAAAATGTATACGCTGTTACAGTTTAGCGCAATTCCAGGCTGAAGATTTTGAGAATATCAGCAGCTATTTAAATTCTTAAATTGATTTTAGCAAACTATTTCTACATTTTCATAAAAATTCAATTAAAATTATGAAACGTTTACATTACTAAATTTGTATCATAATTTAATACTTTAAGCTTTTCATTTTCATGTTGAATTAAGATGTTGGCAACCTTTATGTGGTCCCGACCATAAGTACCTGGTGTCTTTATAGAAATAATAATAATTCTAAATAGAAACCGTAGGATCTGGACCAGGGATGAGATCCGAGCTTTCCTTAAAGGGAAAAGCAGAGACATGTACTACTTACGTCTTTCCTCTTATCATCTACAGACTAGCCATACATTCTCTGCCTGTGAATTACATAAACACCTTCTAGGGCCTCCTGTTCTCGCTTCATTGGGACTGGAGTGGCACTGGGTTTGCAGATAGGTCTGTATTTAACGTCCGTGTCAGAGAGGCTCGGGACTGCCTGACTTGAGGTATCATCGAGATATCGAGACGCTGGCTTTCCTTAGTCAAACCTTGGCAGAAGAGTCGGCATGGAATCCTGCAGTTGATGATGAGTTTCCGACCTCATCCTCAACCACTTGGTCATCGTAGGCGATGGAATGACACGCAGTTCATCAGAGAGTGCAAAGCTATGCTCAGAAAGCTCCCAAGTTCCAACGACCTTTCATAGGCTTCGAGAGAAGAACTCTATAGGAAGTTAGTGAGTGGGGCTACTGATGACATGTTTGTCGAGCATTTGGGGTTGTCAAAGTAGAAGATCAGCTTCCAGTAGTGCTGGGCACCAGGTTCAACTGTGAGTTTTCTTTGATCTGTAGAACTCCAATAGAGGAAACGCTGGATCATGATTTCTTTGATTGCAGCAAACCACAGCGGTACTGGGAGTAGGTCAAAGAGGTGACAGCTCATACTGATCCCAAACATCCTATGATATTGTGGGTGTCCCACCTCGTGGGAGTCAAGTTGAAAAAAAATGACAACACACAGACACATGTTGACAACAGCTCGGCCGCCATTAATCTTCACACCTTATTTTATTTATTGTACATGCTTATGTAAAGTAAATAACTCTTTGGGATTATGTCCCTTTATTGTAAACATTACATCCCTTTCCTTCTTGGTGGGATGAATTGTCGATTTTTTTTTTAAATATATATGTTACTTCAATATGAAGTCTTTGAGTCTGGCTAGGGGCAGTCTTTCTTGTGGCAGGTTTCATTTTGGGAGCCGGTTAGCCACTGACGTTTTGGGTGTTTCACAGTGCTGTTCTTATGGGTGTGGGTTGTACTCACCTTCAGAGTCAGACTCAGATTCTTCTTCCCTATGGAATGTGTTTGTTACTCGCTTTAACAATGAAAAGTCTCTAATGACTTGGTGATTTCCTCTCTGCACAATTATCATACTACCCTTTATTTTTGTAACTGTATAAGATTTGAGGTTGTATGGTGGGGACAGTTTGTTCTGTTTCTTTTGTCTGATCAAGACTTTGTCACCTAGCCAAAGGGGTCCTGGATATGACCTTAAACTATATCCAGTGGTGAGGCCCCATTTTGCGGGCTTCGGGGAGTGTGGAGCCACCCTTTAATTACCATTGCTCCCAGGTCCACTCTGACCCGGAGTGGTAGTACCTGTTAGGGTCCCAACTATGGGTTAAATAGAAAAAGATTTGAAAACAACAAATATATTCTATTAAAATTTTTCTTCAAAATCTTTGGATTCAGCATTAAATAACCCGAAAAGGGTTGATATGCCATAAAACAAAAACAACCAACCAACCAACCTAGGCAAAGGGGTGTTGGTCTTGTGTTTTTGTCTGCATGTACTTTCATCTTCTCCTTTTTCTTTATGCTATCATGCAGTGGCCTTCATGCTGGTTTCTCAATGGTATTCGGTAGACCAATGTTCATTTTTTCCGCCAGTACAATCCTCAAAAGAAGATATTTTTTGGTTGTATTGGGTGGGGAGGAGTCTAAATTGTTTTAGAAAATGAGGTAACTGGGTTTTCCAGTTGTAACTTTCCACTGTAGTAGTGAGTATATATATTTTTAGAGTGCGCATAAAACGCTCCACCTTTCCATTTTCCTCAGGCCATAGAGGTGTAATTCTGTGTTTGAAACATGTTTGCACGGCAAAATCTCTAAAATGCTGTCCTTTAAATGGAGGACCATTATAAGACTTTAAGACGGTTGGATACCCTTGCCGGCTAAGACCATATTTCGGCAAGGGATGACTGTACTTGTGGATAATGAAGGTATTATCTTGACTTCAAGGAATCGGCTGTAGTCATCGAGTGTGACTAGTAAATAGTCTCCAGATAGAAAATGATCTGTGAAGCCAATTGGAAGTGGAGTGGAGTATATGGGTTCACGGTGCATGTGTTTTGGGTTCGAAGCTTGGCAGGGGATGCAGCCATGTTCTGTTTCTTCCACCAGCTTATCTATTTCTGGCAACCACAGCTTTTCTCTTATCAGCTGTTTGGTCTTGACAATGCCTTGGTGTTATTGATTGGCTATGTCGGCTGACCTTTTCCTTAATTTGAAGGAATCACAAGATGGTATCCTCGAATGATGAGACCACTATGCACTGATAGTTCATCCTTGAATGGAGAAAAACTTGAAAGCTGCAGATCATTCCATCGTCCATCTGCAACTGCAGCCTTCATCTTTTGTAATAGAGGCTCCTCCTTTGTAGCTTGTTTAACTTCTTCAGGTCTTAAAGATTTGGGGTATGGTGTTCTGAACTACATACCTTATGTAGGCTTCTGCTAGGTTGTCTTTTGATGGTACGTGATGTGGGTGATGACTGAGATTATCTGCAGGATTTTGGTCATCTTCCTCAGGATGGTATACCAAGCTGTATTGGTACGGCATGAGATGAAGACGCCAGAGCTCAATCCTTGTCATCGTTTGTTTAAGAATTTCCACATTCCCAAGAATTGAATGATGATCCATGGTGATGGTGAACATTGCGCCATATAATTAGACATGAAAATGTTCAGCTGCATACACAACAGCTAACATGTCTTTTTCAGTCTGGGAGTACCACTGTTCTACATCTGTAAGGGCACAACTGGCATAGCATAATATATTCTCATATTGTGTCAGAACTACACTTAATTCAATTGGGCTTGCATCTACAAGGATGTTGTTGACTTCCTTTTAGTCAAAGTATGACATGACTTCAGCTCATGTCAGAGTTTCCTTCAGTTTATTTACAGATAATTGTTTTGTATCTGACCATCTCCATTTTGTGTGCTCCTTTGTGAGCTGTCTAAGTGGTTCATTAATAGTGACATAGTGTGGATTCAATCTAGCCACATATTATGCCCAAGAACAATCAGACTTCACTGATGTTGCTTGGAGATTCACATTTTGTTATAGCAAAGATTTTCTCTGCAACAGGTGATATTCCATTTTCACTGAAAATATGTCTGAAGAAGATTAGTTTCCACACAGAGAAAAGGCACTTTTCTCTATTCAGCTTGGCTCCCACTTTTTGTAGGCGATTCAATGTGGCCCTCAAACTGTTATCATGCGATGTTGTAGATTATTATATCATTCGATAGGTTTTTTACTCTCTGGATGTTTCTAAGGAGGTCTAAAATTGCTTTTTGGAATGGTTCAGAAGCTGCATTTACTCCAAAAACTAGACACTTGAACCTGAATAAGCCTCCATGTGTGGCAAATATTGTTATCTACCTGCTTCATTTTCCAAGTTCTAGTTGATTGGAGAGGTCTAGCTTTCTGAACATTGTAGAATCGTTTAGGTCTGCTATTAGATCATCCACAGTTGGCATTGAATGTTTACCCTTGGATGGCTCCATTAGCCTTTCTGATGTCGATGCAAATGCGTACAGCACTATTTTTTGGGAAACTATCACAACAGGACTAACCCAATGGGTAGTGACTTCTTCAATCATGTCCATTTCTTGGAGATGCTTTAATTCTGTCACTGCGTCTTTCATCATATGAAAAGATATTCTGCAGTGTTGTTGTACTACTGACGAGTCAATGTAGAGATTGATGGTAACTCGACCAATTTTTCTCATTTTTCCATCAAACAGTCTGGGAAATTCGTCTGGAATAGGGACTATCACGTTAAAGTTAAAGTTGAATATTATCATGCCTAGTGCTTCAACAGAGTGGGCACTAAATAAATTCTGCAGGCCAAGTAAGAGATTTTCACTGTCGACCACGAATATCTTGGCTATGTGGTGTAAGCTTGTCACAGAAAATTTCACTTTTACCTTGTTGTATTGTGTGTGTCCCTGCTCGCGGGAGTCAAGTTGCAAAAAAAGACAAGACACAGCCATGTCACCATTAATCTGTCTAGCAAGCCTTATTTTTTTACTGCGCATGCTTATGTAAGGCAGATAACTCATTGGGATTATGTCCCTTTAATTGTAATCATTACACATCCTTGTTTGCTTGACGCATCCTATGTTATCCAAAACGCCATGGGACAGGGAGAGATAGCTGTTTCTCACGATCCTGACAGAATGATAACGTGGATGTCACAGCTGAATAAGAAACGTGGGGTTGAATCTTTTGCTGATCAGGATATGATCACATTCTTCAGGCACCAACTGAAGGTCGAGATCAGATGTGATAAGAAAAGATTACATTCCACGGCCTTTGATAGAAGATGGATCAGAGTAATAATAAGCTTGTATGCACGAAGAGGTGACAAGTTGGAGTGCATGTTCCCCGCCTAAACATAGCATGCACGGTTCCAAGTACTGTTGGACCCCAGACCCTGTAAGCTTTTGTTTAGTTTAGTTTCTTAGCTAGTCAAGTGAATGGCTCCTCCTCTCTCAACCGGAAACCTCCAAGATGCTCACAGCCCTGCTTCACTTTTTGTCCCTGGCCACCCCACTAATTGATTCCATCTTAGAGTGACATCACATACTCCCAAACTCTCCCACCCTACTTTTTCTTTTCCCCTCCGACCATCTAGAAATCAGCCCCATTTAGAGATTGACCTGCTTGTTTTTTTGACCCCCATCAAGTCGGAAAACAGTGGATGATTTATCATCTAAAAAGGTTAGGAAAACAGTGGATGATTTATCATCTAAAAAGGTTAGGAAAACAGTGGATGATTTATCATCTAAAAAGGTTAGGAAAACAGTGGATGATTTATCATCTAAAAAGGTTAGGAAAACAGTGGATGATTTATCATCTAAAAAGGTTAGGAAAACAGTGGATGATTTATCATCTAAAAAGGTTAGGAAAACAGTGGATGATTTATCATCTAAAAAGGTTAGGAAAACAGTGGATGATTTATCATCTAAAAAGGTTAGGAAAACAGTGGATGATTTATCATCTAAAAAGGTTAGGAAAACAGTGGATGATTTATCATCTAAAAAGGTTAGGAAAACAGTGGATGATTTATCATCTAAAAAGGTTAGGAAAACAGTGGATGATTTATCATCTAAAAAGGTTAGGAAAACAGTGGATGATTTATCATCTAAAAAGGTTAGGAAAACAGTGGATGATTTATCATCTAAAAAGGTTAGGAAAACAGTGGATGATTTATCATCTAAAAAGGTTAGGAAAACAGTGGATGATTTATCATCTAAAAAGGTTAGGAAAACAGTGGATGATTTATCATCTAAAAAGGTTAGGAAAACAGTGGATGATTTATCATCTAAAAAGGTTAGGAAAACAGTGGATGATTTATCATCTAAAAAGGTTAGGAAAGCTTTACTACCCTCACTCGACGCCAATGAAAAAATTTTTACTTAATAAAAACGATTTTTACAAAATTTTATTTATTTACAAATAGTATAGATATATATCATAAACACTTGATTTGGGAATCTTAAATAGGATGACCCCTGGTGTGAATGTGGTATTATGGTGACTGAGAACTCTGACGAGAACTACCTTAGACAACTCAAAGGTACAGTGACAAGACTGACCAGAGACGCCCTCCCCACTTTTTGGATTGGCCTTGTTGTTAATTTTGCTTTGTTAACATCTGTTTGCAAAATAAAATATATAAGTCCGAGTTTAGTATTTCTTCTGATGCTACACTTACGTTAATTTGTTTGTTTTTTTTTAACATAGGAATCACCAGTTATCAAGGCCCGGAGGCCACTGGACGATAAGGGTTAATGGGTATACATTAGTCAATGTGATTATAGCATAGTAAAAATAAGTAGTGGGAATTTTGTAAATTGGATTACTTAGGGGACGGTTCAATAAGAACTTGTTTACATTGGACTTGAAGACAATCAGATTGTAAAAGCAGGCATTTGGAAGAGAGTTGCACAGGCGTGCATTTCTAAGAAAGAAGCTTTGTTCGTGAAATCTACATTTAGGTTTAGGCACAGATAAAGAGTGTGGGAAATTATTGATAATGGTTTTGGCTAAACGAGTGTTTTTCTTGAAAGTTTGTTGAGGGGAGACCATAGATTGAAGCTTAGATGAGCACTTGCCATAACGACAAAGCAGAGATTGTGGGAAAGAGGTTGCAGGGAAAAGAAAAGAGCATTCTCCACTAAGCTACAAAGCCTATTTGGAACTCTGTCAAGGCAGGTCAAGCTGCTTCTAACAGCTCCTGCCCAGATGTGGCAACAGTACTCCATCATTGGCCGTACCTGGCTTTTATATAGGTAGAGAATTGCATCAGAAGTGAGATATCTACTGGAGCGGTAGAAGGATCCCACCATTTTTCCAGCGACCTTGGCAATGGATTTGATATATGTGTCCCATTACAGGTCAGGAGTAAAGGTAAAGCCCAGAAGCTTGTCTAAACATGAAGCCTCCTCAAGACGAGAGCCATTCATTTCAGTTGATGTCAGATTGGCATCATAGCATAGACGATGTAGAGATGGAAGCTTGGTTTTAGATGCATTAAAAGTAACCAGCCACCTCTTTCCCCATTGTACCACATGCTCAAGATCAGAGGAGAGAGAATCAGAGAGAACTTAGTCATTTATGGTATTTGATGTGCTACCAAAGATTGTAGTTTCGTCAGAGCAGAAATCCTTCTATACTAAGACAATTTTTATTTTTGTCTACTGCCAAAGTGTCCATTTTTAGGGAGCTGAGTTTCCTCACATTAAAAACGACTTAGTGTCATATATTGCAGAAAGTGAGGAAGCAATTAAATACCAATAATTCTAACTAGAAACACATCGGGGAAATGACTGCCAACAATAGAATCATTTGATTCACATGACATTAATAAATGAAGTTTGTAAAAATACAAAAAGATTAAAAAATATTTGATAAACTTTCATGATAAGAGTAAAAATGTATTAAATGCTGTTTTAAATAAACGTGGGGCGTTCAATATGTCATGCCCCTGATCCACTTCCGCTTTTCTGATCGAGCTGAAATTTTGCATTTGCAATAATTTATATTGTAACAAAATGTGGATGCACGTATGTTAGCAGCAGCAGCAGCAGCAGCCATATGCAAATCACTTTGTACAGAAGCATTGCTTCCAACAAAGCCTTCATCAGAGGATGATTCTGGGTTCAAGTATGGTTTCGGGGCTGAAGCATCATTAATACTAGCCCAGAGCGTTCCAGCAGTATCTTACAATACTATCAGCCTTATCTTGTATTTTCTTCATGTATTTTTCCTGATATATATATATATAGATATAGATATAGATATAGATATATAGATATATATTATTATTTACTATAATACATAATTATTTACTATAATAATTATTAAATACCTACAGACACTAGTGTTTCATCCTCTCAGGAATCATCAGTGCAGGGTGACATGATTAATGCCAGTCGAGAGATTTGAACCGTGGCAACAGAAGTTATGTCTGGCTTCATTAGCAAAGACCCGAACAATTTGGCTACCATCAACCACAAGAGATACAGTTGAATTTAAACATTTATTCTTAATAAATGCTTTTAACGTCAGTCAGAGTTATCTAATCATTATATGACGATCTATGCATATATATATATATATATATATATATATATATATATATATATATATATATACTAGCAGTTCAACCCGGCTTTGCTCGGGCCCTATGTACTGCTCATAACTTTATGTGCATATGTATATATATACATTAAAAAGTTTGACTCATGTCTAGATAACCTACATCTAAAATTTTTAAGTGTTTCGACCTAAAATTGGCAAAAGAGTTTGGTAGAGGCGGAAAAGGTCAACTCGTTCACCTTTGACCTCTTGACAGCCGAATTGTCGTCCAAAATCTGATTAAAAAGCTTGCTGCATGTCTGAATACCCTTTATTTAAGATTTCAAATGTTTAATCCCAAAATTGGCTGAATAGTTTGTTAGAGACTGCAAAGGTCAAATCTTTTGAACTTTGACCCCTTGGCAGTCAAATTTTCAGCCAAAAATCGATTAAAAAGCTTGTCCTTTGTCTGAATACACTTCATGTAAAATTTCAAATGTTTAGACCAAAAATTGGGTGATTACATTGGTAAAAGCCGCAAAGATCCAATTTTTTAAAAAAGTTTGACCCGAATTTTGACCCTTAACATTTATTGTTTTGGTCTCAAATTATATCAAAAAGTTTGACCCATGTCCAAGTAACCTACATCTAAAATTTTAAGTGTTTAGACCCAAAAGTGGCAGAGGGGTTTAGCAGAGTTTTCGAAGTTGAACTTTGACCCCTTCTGGCTGAAAACCTATTAAAAAGATTTTCTCAAATCTCAATAGCTCTTATATTAAATTTCGAGTCTGTAAACTGAAAATTGACAGAGTAGGTTGGTAGGGAAATGTACACAGACAGACAATTTCAGTTATATATATATATATATATATATATATATATATATATATATATGTATATATATACAATAGTTTTATTGATAATAAAATGTCGAATGTTCCTGGATGTCATAACAATTCAGTTTGTATCTGGCTAATAATAAAAACCACAGTAAATATTAGGCTCGTTAATCTTCGTTGGCAACCAGTCTGAGAAATGAATAATTCCAACTCCAAGCAAGGAATATTAGTGATAAAAATCTGCAGCATTCGTGACAATTTCAACGGTAAAAAGAGAAAACATGTTTATATGGCATCTCATCAGATCAGGGGAAAAATATTTAGAGGCGAAATGAATGAGACCATCTCTTATCTAAATAAATAGGGGAAAAAACGGAAATTCTTATTGTCTGCATCTACAAGCATCATCCGATAAATAGTCGACTAAGATTCCTCCCCTAAATCTAAAGAATTTATGAGATCTATAAAACTATTTTATGTAAAACTATTCAACTAACGCTGAAACCTGTCAGAGTCTCCTGCCTTGCTAACTGTTTTTTTTTTTAATCTGCCTGTCCGATGAAATAATAAAACAGGCAAAACAATGGTTTTCTTCCTGAAAATATTCAATCTTTAAAAGTCAAATGAAGATTTTTAGGAGAAAATAAACCTGGCTTTGCGTGTTTGGTTTTCTTATTACAAAAAAAATGTTGGTTTTCTTTTACTTGAAAAGAAAAGATTCTTCAAAAAGTCCAAAGTTTAGCAGTTTCTGAGTTTTACATAACCACAATCGATTGCGTGATCGCCCCCCCCCCTCTGTCTCTAGAAACAATAGTTACGCTCTGAATTGATGAAAACTTTTATAGTTTTATTTTTTATTTTTTATTCATTTTCCATCCCAAACAAGGCACTGTGCCACTTTGAAGCAGGGGGCTACTATTGGGGGCATAATTTGCGGGGGCATTATGAAGGGAGATGATTAGAAAGATGTTTGTTAACATTACACTTGAACTTCTGCATATCAGTACAGTTGGGAAAGCAGAATCCTGGAAGGGAGTTCCAAAGACTTGCAGTTCTGGGAAAGGAACTATTGGAGTAAAAGGCTTTCTTACACCTAGTGATCTCTACTGCAAAGGGGTGGGACTTAGTTGCTTGTCGGGTTTGTCGTGGGTAGTCACGTTGAGGAGGTACAAGTGCTTGTAGTTCGTCAGAGCATTCACCATTAAAGTATTTGTAGAACAGGCAGAGAGATGTAACATTTCGTCAATGGGACAGAGGCTGAAGCCTAGATGACAGTTCAGGATCTATTAGGTTGGCGACTCTTTTGAACCCTGTTCGGGAGTGAGAGACAAGCAGCAGATGCACCAGCCCAAATGTGACAACAGTACTCCATACATGAGCGAATGGTGGCCTTATAGAGGTACAGGATACTTTCAGGCACAAGTAATTTTCTAGCACGGTAGAGAGAGTCCACCTTCTTTGCAACAGCCTTGGCAATGCTCTCAATGTATCTATTCCAGTTCATGTAAACGTTAGGCCGAGGAATTTAAAAGAAGTACTTTCAGGTAATGTGTTCTTGGCCATTGCTATTGGTGGTAGAAAAGGCTTCTTGTGGTTATTGAAGGAAACAAGCTTAGTCTTGGCAGCATTGAATGTGACCATCCATTTTTGTCCCCATTCCACTACAGACTGGAGGTCATCCTCTAGTGTTTCTGCCATTTCCTTAGATATGTGTTCATTTGTTTACCCCTCATGCCTGTTAAAGAGAGTGGTGTCATCGGCAAATATACTCATCTCCCAAATAATTTTATCAGAGAGGTCATTTATGAATATCAGGAATAATTAAGGTCCAAGGATAAACCCCTAAGGTACTCTCGCATTTATATCATATTGTTTAGATGAACGACCGTCGAGGACAACTCGGATTTTTCTCTTACTTAAGAAGGATTTAATTAAATTGTGTATTCTTCCAGTGATACCATATGATCTAATTTCCCTTAGAAGACCATCGTGCCATACCCTGTCAAAAGCCTTAGATATATCAAGGGCTACCGCTCTACCCTCCCCTGTTTTGTCCAGTGAACGGTATATATGTTCAGAGACTACAGTTAAGATATCTGCTGTTGAACGGGCTTGCTTGAATCCATATTGTTTGTCAGTCAGGAGTTTAGCAGCTGTTAGGTGTTGGACTAGGGCTTGATTAACTAAGGATTCAAATATTTTGTTGAAAAGCGGGAGGAGGCTAATGGGGCGATAATTAAGTGGGTCAGTTCTTTCACCAGAATTCTTTAAGACTGGTTCCACAGAAGCGGTTTTCCAGCAGTTGGGTGAAGCAAGGGTTGCAAATTCCCCAAATCCAGATCTTATAAGCTTTGCTTAAGTCCAAGATGGTCACAAGAAATGCTCGGACGAGCGGAAACAAGAATTCATGCTAAAATCAAACCATTGTTGAGGATGGCTTATTATTTACTATATATACTATTTTAATTGGAATTCATTATTGAGATGAGTATTATTTATTAATTTATTTATTACGGACTATTATCCTAATCTTAGTGAAACAACAACTAAGAAGGATGAGGATAATAGTTTGCAATAAATAAATTATTATTAACTACTTTAATAGAATGTGCTCTTATAAATTCATCACACTTGTGTCCCCTCAGTGTACATACCCATAACTCATCAGTAGAAAAATCCCACCCCTTCACTGTTAAGGTCTCTAGGTTCTGGAAAGCCTTCTAATCTTATAGTTTCTTCCCTCGGACTGCAAATTTGGAATTCCCTCCCTGTTTCCTGCTTCTCTAACTGTACTAATATGCAGAAGTTTAATGTGAACAGACGTCTTGCTGCCCATTTCCTTACTTAGTCCCCTGTTATATACGATCCCAAATAGTAGCCCTTTATGTCTGGCAGAATCTATGCCATTGTTAAGGATGGCTTATTAGCTCTCAGGCCTAGGTATGGTCCAGTGCAGTTGTAGGAGGTTCACCTTCCCAGGCTTTACCTTCTCTGAAGATTATTTCACAGTTTTACTTTTCATAGCGAATTGCTCTGCCAAGACTTGGGAGTTTATGTCATCCTACTATTTTACTCATAGCAAGAGATTGGTTCATAACTTTCACAAAAGTATTAAAGAAAATGCGTTTATAGTTTTCTAAATTTTTAGTAAGCTTTTTAGTTGAAAAGAAAATATTGTTTCAAATTTCAACAGTTTCTGATTTTTATGTAATCATCACCTTTTTTGTCTCTGAATCAAGGAGAAATTTTATGGTATGGTGCATCCATGACTAGCCTTTCCCTCTTAGCCAGGGTCTAAAAGAGCATTTCAAATCTATTAACCCCCATCCAATCACCACAATGTTGCATCCCTGAGCATATCTTACAAGTATTTTAATGGAATGTGCTCTGATAAATTCATAGCACTTGTGCTCCCTCAACATACATGCCCCTAACCCGTCAGCAGTAGAATCCCACCCCTTCACTCTTGAGGTCTCTAGATTCTGGAAAGACTTTTACCCTAATAGTTTCTTCTTTCAGACTGTTAGACATTGGGATTCCTTCCCTGTTTCCTGCTTCCCTGACTGTATTAACATGAACAAGTTCAAATTTAATGTGAACAGATGTCTTGCTGTTCATCTCCTCACAATCATAATCCAAATAGTAGCCCTTGCGTCCAAATGACAATATGCCTTGATTGGAATGAACAATAGTAAAATAAATAAATAAAAAAGAGATGCTGATTTTATAAATATTGATTGATTCCAGTGACCACAAGAAATGTTCAGATAAGCAGTTGGGGATATTTCTGCGTTTTACTTTTCGTAGACAAATTGATCTACCAAGGTTTTAGTCTACGTCACTATTTCACTCATAACAAGATATGAGTTCATAATTTTTATAAAAATAATAAAGAAAATGACTTTACAGCTATTTCAACTTCCAAACTTTTATCAAACCAGATATCTTCTTTGATGGAAATTACTCTAGACAAAGCATGAAGCCACTTGATGCAAAGGGCTAAAAAATGTCTACTTTCAGGTCAAAACATCGCCAACAATTATGATGCAGAAAACAGTCATTCTTCCATCTTTGTAAGAAACATTGCTCATGGAATGTAAGGACAAAAGGGCAAAATAAGTGAAAGGAGAGTTACGAGGTTGTCGAATCCTAAATTGTCATCTATTTCAGTACGGACTAAGTTTAATATTGTTTGATTTTTAATCAAATGCAAACTAATAGCTGAACGTTTTATAATTTGTAATCACATACTTAACATAGTCTTGGCCTCACATATTACTACTACTAGCAACATGTTCTCCCACGGTAAGGTTAGAAAAGTGAAATATAAAAAGCCAGATTCCCGAACTCCCAAATATTTGTAGGTGTCATGTTAACCTAATGGCCGTATCTCCGTTTGATTGGGTTGCCTCCAGTTTTCCCTTTCCTCTAACTAGCAGTGCATACTTTTCATACTGAATCCCATTCGGATATCCTGTCTGAAGATTCTTTTTGTGTTTATTATTGTCTTTAGTTTCTCTTTGGTTCAACAAAAAAAAAAAAAGAGTAATTATTATTATTTACACAAAGGACATCATCAAAGATTTGTCCTGGAGAACAACCTCCGGTATTCCTTGGAGTCTTGGTGACAACAAGTCTCCCCAGGTTATTAGTATTCTCCACCTCTTTCAATAACTTTTGCAAATTAATTTGCATTATCGCAACAGCCATTTATCATCATCATCATCATCATCATCATCATCATCATAATCATCATCATAATAATAATAATAATAATAATAATTATTATTATTAGTAGTAGTAGTAGTAGTAGTAGTAGTAGTAGTAAGTGCACTCTGGCTTACAAAAATGTCTGAGCAGCACTGTCGACATTCCCTGGTAGGAGTCCCTCGAGTGATTAGTAATAAACTAGCCCCTTCTCAAAGTGTGAGAAGGAAATTCTGAGAAGTTGAACCTCCTAGAACTGCACTGAGCAGATAATAAGCTATCCTCAATGGCCTAGACAATGACTTAGACTCTGCTGGTATAAACCCTAACTTAAATAAAAGAGCTTTTAGTGCTAAGTCAATTTTCCAGTGAACAGACCTTCTTAATGAAGATTGTGGCTTGGCTCTCTTCTATCTATGCAAAGCAAATAGTTGGCATGATTTAAGCGACTTTATTTTGTAATAGCAAGAAATGTAAACTCCTGTATTTTTACTGAGGAACATTTTTTAATATATTATGTTTTATTATGATTTTGTAGACTTCTGTGTGTTGAATGAACATATTTCTTTACCTCCTGACGGAATGGCGAATGTTCTGTAGGCTGAATATTTACATAATGAACCTAACTACTGTGACTAGTATCGAATAATGTGCAGTGTCCATGGTTGTAATTATTTGAATCTCTCTTGCACTTGATTTATCGGGTATATTATTTGCCAGGTACTTTTTGAAATTCTTTTTTCATGAGTTCAGTTGATCCTATAATTACTTGAATGATAGAGATCTTCCTAAGATTCCAGTTTCTTTTTATGTCGTAATAAAACCTTGGTATTTTTGTTATCTTTATCTTATAGGGTCTGTCTATCGGACAGTCTGTCAAGCTAAATTTGGAATGGAAAGAAACTTTGCTCATGGAAATTCTGTTTAGTTTTAGGCACACAGAGGAAGAAAGGAAAACTACTAACAGTGGTTATTGTATGCACGAAAGGGTTAAATAAAGTTTCACCGTATTCTACTAACATCTCACATTCAACAAGTGCAGATAATCTTATACATAAAAAAGTGTAATACTTTACTCGTGTACAGCATAATCACATTGACACTGATTCTCGTTAGATCACCGAAGTTAAGCAATGTTGAGCCTAGCAAGTATCAGAGTGGTGACCATTTTGGAATACCAGGCGCTGCATGTAGGAGGGCATCAACACATCTGTTCTTGCCAGTGCCTATCCAGAGCATGTTAACACACCGGTTCTCATCAGATCACCAAATTAAGCAACATTGAGCCTGGCCAGTACCAGATGGGTGACCATTTGTGAATAGCAAGCCCTGTATGTGCTTTCTGCTTATCTCGGCATTGTTTCCAGTCGTTCTGTAATTTCTACTTGCCTACTGGTATTTAACAGTGCCAACTTAGGAGAGGTGTAGTTGGAGATTGCGTAACTCTTGCCACAAAAAAAAATTTCATGTGCAAGTCATAGCATCATCAATGAGGCTCATAGTCTTCATCAGCAACGATGGACGAACATTTTTTTTAAAAAAGTACTTTTACTTACATATGTAGAGTTTATTGATACTGTCCCCGTGCTGTGTAAATGGATTACATTTTTCTAGACTCTTCATGCATGCTTGATAGAAGAACTGATCTTTCTAAAGATGCTTTTCAAGTTAGACTTTTGTTTTTATCGTCACCGGTTTAGATTGATACGTTGATAAGCTGTCATGTTGTCAAAGAATTCACAGCAGCAGCAAAAAAAAAAAAATGGTTGAAAACAAAAGATAAAACACATAAACAAAAAAAAAATTATGTTTTTTAGCTTTTAAGATGAGGATTGATTTGAATTATTTGGACTACTGTTCTCATCTCGATTGTTAGTCACACAACGTTTTGGCCGATGTAGCTTCCAACCTTCTTCAGGTGTATCTTGCCGAATTTGGGAATCTGCAAGGAATCTCAATACGACCGATACGAAGAATACAATTGCAAATTACTTAAGACTTCTATCTGGTCACTGTTGACATAAAGGGGGTTTGCTATCCTCGTGCATTAAATAAAAGGTTCCATTCGAAATTCCGTGCAGAATCCCGAGTTCGACAAAATACATTTGAAGAAGATCAGAGGTTAAATAGAACGAAACATTGTACAATTAACACTCAAGATAAGAACGGTAGCCAAAGATAATGTGAATTAAATTTTCATTTATTTAAATTTTGGAATAAACATCAATTAGTATTGAATCAAAGTTACAATTTTTTAGGATTTTGAAAACTATTACATAAAAAAATGTCTACTATGTATGAAAAAAAGAAAAATTATAAGTGTTGGTAGAAATATTTTTTGACTGAAATCACCAACACTCGAATGCATATAAAAATATCGCATGCACTAAGATTCTATGCAGATTCCCGAGTTTGACATGATACATCTAAAAAGGGTCTGATGGTATATCGGCTCAAACGTTGTGAAAATCATACTCAAGATGAGAACAGTAGTCCGAAGAATCCAAATAATACAAAGAATTAATTTTTCATTTGTTTCAAAAATCAATTAATAATGAATCAAAATTACAATTGTTTTGTATATTTGAGCTCGACAGAAAGATGCGAATAACACTTAAGATGAGAAAAATAGTGTAAAGAATCCAAATAATAGGAAGAATTACCTAAAATAACAACTAATGAGAAGAGGGTGGAAATACCTGAGAAAAATAAAAAAAAATTTTTTAAATGGCATAAAATGTTTTCTTACATGTGGAATTTACACAATTTTATTTGGAAAAAGCATTTTTTCTATTTGGTATAAAAAGAATGGATGAACGTTTTGTGTCATTTTGTCTGGAATCATCATCGGAGGGTTTTGAAAAGATCAATTTTGCATGACAATGTGGCCCAGCATCCAAGAAATCATTAAAACATCATCAATAATAATAATATCTTTGCTATTGTTCATATATTGATGTCTTTTATACTCACAGCAACATCGATTTTTAAAAGTAGGGAAGTTAATCTACAGAAGTTTGATCCGAGGTTTGCAATTCAATTCCTAGACATTTAAGCACTTCTTTCAACTCTGGAGTCAGATTTCGACTCATAGGAATCCAAAAATTCCATTTCAAACTATGGCTCCTTATTTTAAAGTCTTCTAATATTTAGAATATCTATTGATTCTTCATCGATTAAAATATCCAACTGTGACTCCTCTCAGTTCAACTCCAACCCTTTCTTTACCTCTGTCTCCCAACAAGTATGATTCAGCAATGCTGATCAAAGCAAACAATGTTTGTCCAATTTGTCCTTCCATAAATGATAATTGAACTAAGACCATTTTTGGTTCTTCTATTGTTTGTTTTTAGATAGGATTTTCAAGTTAAATTCAATTTTTACAGTATCCTTTATTTATTGAATTCTTAGATGAAAGCACGGTGCAAGTCTATAAATGGGCCACAACAAATCTTTTATACAATAAAAATCTGAAAAAAAATCTTTATAATGTACGTACTTGTTACTGCATGAAAATGTCATATTCCAAAAATCACGTAAATCGATCAAGTAGTTTTTTTTTTATTTAAGAAAATCAAATATATTCGGGCGATCCATCGAAGAAAAAGCCATGCGCCATCTTGTTTGAGAGATAACGCCACTAACAACCTCTGGCGGAAGTATAGGTCAACAAGGGCAGATCATGCAGACCATCAAATATTTTATCAATCAAGTACTTTTTTATTTATTTATGTATTTTTTTAAAGAAAATCAAATTTTACGATTTCTAGGGATAATAAATAAATAAATTGACTTCTTTTAATAAAGAGAATGTGGAAAACACGAGTTTTTTTGTTAGTCTGAAAAAAGACTTTAATAAGCAAAGTACTCTTTCACTTAAAGAATTGGGTCATAAGAGGACATATGGAATAGGAGTAAAATTGGAACTACATCCGCTGTAGGTTATGACAATGATGATGGTGTCGTTCCTAGGAATAAATGTAATGTTTTAATAATACGAATTAATGTGTCTAAAATGTCGTTCTATATTTAAATAAGATAATTGCTAATAGTGTAAACATAATAAATTTGTATATGCCATCTGTTGTTGTAAACTTATGGTATTTTGGTCAAGAGGGGGAAAACTGCGCCTCTTCTATTATATTTATAGGAATTATTTTAATTTCTTTTTAAAAAATTATTTGCATATGATATTTTAGAGTTTGTTCATCGAAATATGGACCAAACTTTCAAAAGTATTTAAACGTGTAATATTATTATATAATTTTTATTTTTTATCAGTGAGATTTTCATTAGGTACTTATGTACTTATTGTACCGCGATGAAATATATAATAATTTTATTATTTAAAACCAGTCTTAACGTGGGCTTTGCTAGCTATTCTGTACTTTCACTTAACTATTTAATAAACAAAAGATAACGGAAAAATTAATTTAACTTGAAAATTTTCTCTAAAAAATATTAGCACAGTTCGTGACTCTGTAGAAGTACCAAAGGTTATCTTCAAGTTTATCCACCCTGTGTTTACAGTACTAAACTTTGTATCATTTTAACCATAGTAAATACGTTTAAGTACTGGTTAAGATAGAGTCGACAGATCGATTTTTTAAATATCTCGTTTTAAGCAGTACTTACTTAATTTGCATGTTATATATAGGACATAAACATAAAATTTTATATGAAAAACCACGCTTATTATTTTTAAAATCCAATAGCGGAGCTGAAGTCAATGTTTTCGATTGTAAAACAAAACTGACTTGTTTTGATAAACCTGTGTTTGGCGTATTGCTGAAATAATTTTTCTCAAGAATAAAAATGAATAAAATTTATTTTTACAAGAATCTTTATAAATTTATCTAGCGAATAAACATAAAATTATATATGAAAACCCACGTTTATTATTTTTACAATAATGCATGCAATATATTGAATAGATGATAGCTATTTGTAGAAATTAATCCCTAGAGACCGTTTGGATATAAATTCACCTGTCATTCCTCTTTTAGAAGATTGAATCACCCAATCGTTAAAGACAAGACTCAAGCAAGGACGCACAGTCCACAGAGTTTTATAATCATATATGAAACTGATAAATAGTTGAGAACAATCCTTAGTGGAGCATATTAAAATTATGCATGGGTGATGCTCTTCCACATGTGTGAGGAGTGTGCATATTATTAGAAGAACTGAGCCGGAGCCATGGTCCTCTAGGTTGGGAAATTGACAGTCGGCGATAGAACTAAGGTTGGGAAATTCATATATAAAAAAAATGTTACCAAAAATTAAATGATAAAAATGTTAGCCGATTTCAATAAAATAAGTCATGGAATGCCAGAACAAAAAATATCTCTTCTGACTGAAACGAAACATTCTGTTCAATAAAGATGAAGAAATAAAGAAATTTTTGAGCGCGAGAATTTACTCACTCTGATATTGAAGGGCACAACGACAAACGCCTCAAAGTGTAAAAGTTTGTTTTGACAATTAAAACACACACACACACACACACACACACACACACACAGATACATTCGTCATTTAAAAATATCCACTGTCTTACATCCCTCACATTTGATAGGCGTTGGACATCTCGCTCCCCAGGGTGCTCCGAGCCATTAGGATCACTCTCTTTCAATTTTGACTCTCAACTAAAATCTATGTGTACATCTGAATCCTTCCTCTATCTCATTACGTCACCACCTACATAATCCAAGAATCAAAATCATCTGATTCAAATTGTACAGATTTTGTTGATCTAAAAATTGTCAGCTGCAATTCCTGGCATATTTTGTTTTGTAACATTGTTTTCTATTAAAACATTTTCTCTGAATATTTTCCTCTATATAAAATTTTACAACATTAATAATAATAATCGATCAGGATTATCCGGCGTTGCTCCGGTATGCTAGTATAATACTACACCTATAATTCACAGTTTATGCGAGACATTCAACGGATGATAGCCAGACGTAAGAATTAGCCTCGAGAGACCGCTTAGAACAAAACCAAAATGCTCTTGTGTGTAAACAAGTAAATAGGAACTTATTTAAATAAACTTTTATTTCTAACTAGTGGGGTGGGGGCGCCTGGCCTGGCTCAGTCATAAAATATGCTTAAATATATTTAAATTCATGCAGATTTCGTATTTATTATTACAGAGCCAATTCTCTATTGAACATTATATGTATAGTATTGATTTCAAAAGCTTAAGAAGAAAATTACTTGGGTGCCTGTTATAACCCTATTTAAAGGGTTACAAGGAAAACAGAACACAGGAATAGAGTTACGATATGTAATAAGAAGAACATACAAAAGTGTGAGTTATTCGTCTAACCGACGAACAACCTCAGTTGGTCCACCGTATAATGACCCCCCACGTTACGGCTTTGTCTTCTGCCATTTATTGTGCATGGATCAGTTCATTCATAGGGAATACATGTAGTTCCACCACAACAGTATCATCAACGAGAATCGAAGTCAAAACATTTAGTGCTCTAGCCGCGTCCCCTACCGCTTGAGCTATCGACAAATAGATAAGAAAAATTAAAAACTAAACCACTTCAATTTATGAATAAATTTACACATTGCAAGTAATAGAAATATGTCGGCAAATTGAAATGAACATTGACGTTCTTATTTTGAAAGCTTTAACAAGTGTATTATTTTGTGTGTGCTCAATAAATGTGGCCTTTTGTCAAACTTGCTGATATATTTCTCTACGTATTCATCTATCTAAACAAAGATTTTACACATTATAAACCAACCTTAGTGCATGATCACCAGTTCCTGTTAATTTCAGTGTTATGTGACCAGTAGTTTAAGAGTTTATCGGTTAAATATTTACATACACAAACGCATTTATCTACTGTTTTATTTATATAGATAAACGTACATTGAAATGTTTCAAGAAATCAAAATGCAAACCTATAATCTAGACATGGATTTTTCCCCAAAATGAAAATCAATGATTGAATTATTTCAAGACATTAATCAGAATCTTTTAACCATTTTTAAAAATCATTTGAAAATAAAAACGAATGCGACATCAATGGAATCAGGTATTGAACACAACTTGAATTATAAGTTCAGATCAATTCTCCAAAAATCTGGATTGAATTTTAGAATTTGAAATCCAAAAGGGAATGAATTCTCAAAGAAGAAAAGCCGGGATTAGTCGCTAAAATACTTTCGAAATAAAAGATGTTCGATGAGTTTAAAAGATGAATTGAAAATCGAAACTGATTTGGAAAAAAAAAATAGATTGATTATTGAAAAGCTGAAATCAATAATCTAATGATTTCCCGAACGGAAATGGTTGGATCTTTTGTCTCGCAGACATTTTGTTGTAATTTAAAAGAGCAAATTGATTATGAAAAAGACTTCTTTCTTTTCTTAATATTTTCGGATTAGAATCAAGAAATTTTTTTTGTTAAATGCAATCGAGTAATATATAAAGAGAAAGAAATACTAAAATGAACGTGCAACGATTTTGCAATAAAAGATGTCATTCTTTTGGGAAATTAAAATTCTTTTCATTATCCAAAAATTATTTTGCCAACCGTTGAAGTAACAATCTGTTCTAATTTTGAAAGTTTTTACAAGTGTATTATTCTATGAATGCTCAATAAATGCAGCCTTTTGTCAAACTTATCTATCTAAAAATATTATCTCTGAAGGAAATAAATATAAATATGCAACCTGCTTTTCGTATGTAAAGAATTGTCATCTTCAGTTTAACGCCCGTTTTACAATCTGGCATATCTTGGACAGCTTCAATACTAATCTATCTCTTCCCAAGTCTTTATTTATCCATCTTTCTTTTAAATCCATTTTTATCACTCCCATGTTTTTCTCAGCCTTCTCCTGCCAACCGACCTCGCTGCCTCAACTGTTTTACATCTACAAACCTTAGACATCTCATTTTTTCAGTTTTTTCCTCTGAGGTCATCCTGAGGTCATCAGATCTAAGCTTGTCATTAAGATTCACATTACGCATCACTATTTATCATGCTTTTATAATTTAAGCAACATTGAGCCTGGTTAGTATCAGATGGGTGACCATTTGGGAATTCTAGGCACTGTATGTGCTCTCTGCTTATCTCGGCATTTGTTTCCAGTTGTCCTGTACATATACTTCACTGGCCACTGGTATTTAACAATGTTGACTCAGGAGAGGTGTGATTGGAGATTGTGCACCTCCTGCCACAATAGTTTAACGTGCAGACATCCCTTTAAAGACTGAAGGAGCCTGTTTATAATTTATCTCTAGGCAACATATCCTAAATCCTCAGTTTTACTTTTGTATATCATCACATTGTACACAGATGCCTGATAGACTCTTCTGTTAGTCGACAATAATAATGTTCTGATGATTAGTATGGTAGAAGTTCCCTGAATTTACTCCTAACTCTTGGAATTATGCCAGGAAGCTGCTTCTCCCCGTGCTACAATGGTATTAACAAAGCATACCAAAGAAACAAAACAACATTAATATTTTCTCTATCCAAATGTACTTTCTTCGCATCTAAGTTCTCATCCGTCTCCATTGTCTTACACTTCTTGCATATAAACTGGTTACTATCTTTCATCCTACTAATAATTCCATTATATATCATGCATACCGCATAATTACAGTGACACACCGGTTTTCATTAGCTTACTGATCTTAAGCAACGTCGAGCCCCGTAAGAACTAAAAATGGGTAACCATTTTTGAATACCAGGTGTAGATTCTGTTTATCTCAGCATTGTTTCCAGTCGTCCTAGGCTTCTTCTTGCCACTGGAATCAAGCAGTGCCAACTCAGGAGAGGAGTGGTTAGGAATCGTGTAACTCTTGCTTCACAATTCAACGCATGTCATTCATCATCCCACTGGAATGATCAGATGGCCGTTGTTGTGGACTCAACTGTTACAAGTATCATAAAAGTATCATAAAAAAATGGAGTGGGTTCTAAACCCCTTCACATAAACTAGACAGCAGAACTTTCTTCTTTCTGTGTATTCATTCTTTTGCTGTTGTCCTCACTTTCATAGTCCTTATTGTTTCACCACGTTCCGGTTAACTTGTCCTCTGACCTTCTGTAGGTGATTTACCATGGCAAGAGATAGGAAAGTTAAGTCTTGTAACTGCATCACCAGTAATTACTACTTGTTGTCTCACCATGTTTTGGCCGACTAATCCTCTGGCTTGCTTGGGTAGAACTGAAATCACTATCTTCAGACAATGCAATGCTTACCTGGAATCGTAGAGACTCAATGCCTTTATCCATTGTGCCACGGGCCCAATCCTCTCCTGAGTTGGCACTACTTAATTCCAGTGGCTTTTAAACTTTACAACCATTTATCAGCACTTCATTCAGCCACAGACCTTTGAATGCTTAACAAAATCAAATCTTTCTACCAATCAGAATAATTCCAAGAATGTTTTACTTTTTGTTCACATTTGCTTCCATGCGAGTCGTTTCTTATTACTTTATTTTTTATTTATTTATTCACTTTGTTTGTTTATTTCTCGTTTTGCTTTTACCAACTGTGTATACCTTCTCTTTAAATGTATTTATTTAATGCATTTTAATTACATATGCGTAAAAATGGTCTCTAACACTTAGTCCGACGCGAGCCGTTTTTAAGGTCAGAACTCTACTCGAAAACGAATAGCCTATGCAAGAATATAGAACAGAGCTAGGACCAACTTTCTTACTACTATAGAAGGCAGAAGAACTTTATTTAAGTAGTATACTTAATATATGCAATCACCGTACGCTTGCTTGTATGTAAGTGTCCTCCATGATACCCATACCATACCAAACCACTGCACGTGGCTCATAATTTGACTGGCACTATATTTTTAACTGCAATACACATAATCCCAGCTGTGATACTAGGGCTAATTTTCTGAATAGATGCAACACTCTGCGCCTGACCTTAATGACTACAATCCCAAATCCCAACGAATTAGCTGTCCCTATAACTGGGAGGGAAAAACCCAATAGCTAGCTACGAAATCCTATACATTTTACCTCCAAGACGATTGCGTTTGTCTTACCTGCATGCATAAAAAAAAAAAAAAAAAAAAATTTCCTCCCTTCTTCAGACTAAACCTTACCTGTAACTCAAAAATCCTAATGGAAATCCATCTGTAAATAAATAACCCCTCTGCTCTTGAACGCTAACAATCTACTCCTTCCAACCTATCCGCCACTAAACTCCCACATTGCTCCGGTGCTCCGCATCTGTAGTTGAATCGCTAACTTCCAGCCCCTAATCCCTCACATGCAAACTGTTTTAATAACCATCACTAAACATCTATACATTTCTACCTCTAAGGCATGCATTACAGCTCATTCCTATCCAGTAAGGGACTTAACAGCCTATGCACACAAAGGCAGGTACTTAACAGCCAAAGTACCCAGAAACAAAGCGATATGCACTACACAACTGTCTCGAGTTTTGCAACGATTAATTACGATATTGAAACGACACTCCTTGTTATGCAAAACGCCCCATGACTCTTACTAAAAAATACCTACAACTCCAACTCTATTCGCACCTACTGAAAACCTGCCCATATATATCTATTCACCTAATTACGCATGACTCAATACTTGCTGTCTTATCCATGCTATATTGCACTTACATCTTAACCCTCCTATCATCTAAAATAGCTCGGGCACAACTCGTAGCTCAATTCTTAATACCTACTCATACTGTAACACTATACTAGACCTAAGCTAACATTAATAAAATAAAAAAAAAGGGTACGACTAAAATCACATTATCTCCTCCCTAACAACCCTCTTACAAACATAGACGCTTACACTGCATGAACTTCACCCACCCCCTTTATCCATTAACAAGTAAATAGCATGTCCCTAAATCACTTTGAGGAGTGTAACTAATCAGTAGATATAATCCCCAACAAACTAACCCAGTAACACTAACAACGCGGGGTCGCAGAAATACCTGGATTAGAACCTAGGCGCGGAGAAAACCCTCTCAGGGCTGACGGACCCAGTAGATCTTCCCAGATCATCCGTCTAGGAGAAGGAAAACTCTGAAACTAAACCAAAGGGGAGAGAGGCCTCTTCAGTCTTGGATGACAACCTTCCTAGAGCTGGTGACTCAAACAAATTCACCGGTTTGCAAACCTAAATTGCTTAAGGAGTAGATAGGCTCTGTCTATCGCCCGGCTTCCATACTCCTTCTTTGCCTATTAGACAAGCGCAGAGACACTATCTCAGTGATTCGACAGAAACACCCAGCGGTAGATCTTGTTTCCTGGCTAGGGCAATGAACGCCGTTCTTCCCCATTCCCAGCATGCCCCACCCCTAAAACTGAACATTTGGGAGTGCTTGAGTATAAGATATGCCTGAGCAGTTAGATTGGGTTGACCTTCTCCTAAAGGGTTGAGGGTACCGGATTGACAGTTCCTGGCTGCTGTTCCCGACTGGTAGTACAGGAGCCCTAACTCTTTGGTAGCGCTTAGAGCGGCTGCTCCATCAACAGTTGAATAATATCGGGTTGTTTGCAGTGCCATGACGCGCATGGAAAGGGACCCTGCACTCATCCCCGGTGGGCTTTCCTGAGGCCACAATCCTAATTGGAGAAAGGTCAGCCGATGGTCTACTTGTGATGCATGTCTGAAGCTCCGCATAACCTCTTGCTTAGCTCCCCCTTACCGAAACTCTTAAAAAAAAATATGACGACAGTACAATCTAAAAATAAGCTTAAACCAGGATTAGGGACAAACAAATTCAACTTGCCTCCTCCCTTGAGGCTCTCATTCACAAATATCCGTGGGCTTAGAACTAACTTAGCTGATGTTGAAGCATTTCTCTTAACAAATACCCCGGATATCTTAGCACTAAGTGAGACTAACCTACACTCCTCCATTCCCTCTAACCACTTTAACATGCCTGGATATCTCCCACTCTGCCGTAAGGACTCTGACAGACATATGCACGGACTTGGAGTTTACATTCGTAATACCCTTCCCTTGACTAGAGAAACAAACCTAGAAACAGATGATCAAGCCTTTATGTGCTTTAGACTAAACGTGCAACACAGTATTAGCTACTATTATTTTCTCTACCGCTCTCCCTCGACTCAGGACTGCTCCATAATAAACAAAGTATCTGACAGCATAGACACGGCACTGTCCCTCGACACTAGCGCACAAATACATGTGTTTGGTGACTTTAATGTCCACCACAAAAACTGGCTTGGATTCTCTGCTCACACAGATGCAGCGGGCAGCACAACCCATAGCTTCGCTATATCTCACTCCCTATCACAAATTGTTACGTTTCCAACCCGTTTCCCTGACCAGGAAGAACAACACGCATCACTTCTAGATCTGTTTTTGACCACAGTTCCCGATGACTGCATAGCGAAGGCCCACAGCCCACTCGGGAACGCTGATCATGCAGTGATAATGGTTGAAATCGCCCTAAACTCTAGACCCAAAACTGAAGAGCCAGTGCTCAAAACAACGAGATATTATAATAAGGCTGACTGGGAAGCCATCAGGGAACTAATTAGAGATGCTCCATGGAAAAATATTTTCTCTCTCCCTGCTGAACAGTGTGCAAACGAGACCACTGACTGGTTCAAAACTGCAATCGAAGCGCATGTTCCCATGCGGAAATTTTATAGTAAGCCCCACTCTCCCCAATGGTTTACGTCGACTTGTGCAACTGCCATTACTCAAAAGCAGCATGCATACCGTAGGTTTAACCGACATAAGTCCAGTTCAAACAGACTGAAGTATATAGAAGCTAGAAATAACGTTAAGAAAGAAATAGCGACAGCTAAGAGAGAATTTACGGAAACCACTAAAAAGCGCATCGAAGCACAAAAACTAGGAACTCGAGACTTCTGGAAAATCTACAACAGTGTAGTAAATAATGGGCAATCGACAATTCCCCCACTAACCAACAATCACGAGGTTGTCTCCTCAGCAACCGACAAGGCTAACATGCTTGCCAGTCGGTTTGCCTCAAACTCCACACTGGACCCTTCCAACCACCCCCTACCTGACTTTCCTATGCGGACAGACGCCACACTAGACGATCTGAAAACCACCCCTGCTCAGGTGCATGCTATCATAAAAAACCTTGACACCTCAAAAGCATGTGGACCCGATCTTATCCCAGCTGTGCTATTAAAAAAGTGCTCAGCCGAAGTAGCTCCAGTTCTCTCCAAACTCTACAACAAATGTCTTAATGAAGCTTGCTTTCCGGGCTGTTGGAAAACTGCTTCTGTTGTACCAGTATTCAAGAATTCTGGTGAAAGGACAGACCCATCAAATTATCGCCCCATTAGCCTCCTTCCACTTTTTGCCAAAATATTTGAGACCATAATTAACCACGCTCTAATCCATCATCTTACAGATGCTAAACTACTGACTGACAAACAATATGGATTTAGACAAGCCCGTTCCACAGCAGACATCCTCACCGTGATCTCTGAACGTATATACCAATCACTGGACAAAGCGGGGGAAGGCAGAGCGGTAGCTCTAGATATATCTAAGGCTTTTGACAGGGTATGGCATGAGGGTCTCCTCAGTAAAATCAGATCATACGGTATCACTGGTAGAATACTTAACATAATTAAATCCTTCTTAGATAAGAGAAAAATCCAGGTAGTCCTCGACGGTCGCACATCTAAACAATATGATATAAATGCGGGAGTGCCCCAGGGTTCTATCCTTGGACCTCTATTGTTCCTGATATTCATAAATGACCTCCCCGACAACATTGCCTCTGAGATGGGTATATATGCTGATGACACTACACTCTATGGCAGACACGACAGGAAGACGAATGAACACATTTCTAAAGAAATGGCAGAAACACTAGAGGAAGACCTCCAATCTGTAGTGGAATGGGGACAAAAGTGGTTGGTCGCGTTCAATGCTGCCAAGACTAAACTAGTTTCATTCAATAATTACAAGAAACCCTCTCTACCACCAATAGCAATGGCCAACGACTCTTTATCTGAGAGTCCATCTTTCAAACTCCTTGGCCTAACGTTCACAGGAAACATGAGTTGGAACAATTACATTGAAGGCATTGCCAGGGCCGCTGCAAGAAAGGTGGGCTCTCTCTACCGTGCTAGAAAACTACTAACACCCGAAAGTATCCTGTACCTCTATAAGGCCACCATTCGCCCATGTATGGAGTATTGCTGCCACATCTGGGCTGGTGCATCTGCTACTAGTCTCTCGCTCCTTGACAAGGTTCAAAAGAGAGTCGCAAATCTGATAGGCCCTGAACTGGCATCTAAGCTTCAGCCTCTGTCCCATCGACGAAATGTTGCATCCCTCTGCCTGTTCTACAAGTATTTTAGTGGTGAATGCTCTGATGAACTGCAATCACTTGTGCCCCCACGACGCGAGCACCCTCGACAAACCCGACAGGCTACTAGATCCCACCCCCACACTGTAGAGGTCCCTAGATGTAAAAGATCTTTTTACTCCAATAGTTTCTTCCCCAGAACCGCAAGACTCTGGAATTCCATTCCAGGTCCCTGCTTCCCCAACAGTACTGACGTGCAGAAGTTCAAGCGTAACGTGAACCGACACCTTGCTGCCCAAATCCCTACATAGTACCCCAGTAGTTGTTGCCCCTGATAGTAGCCCCCTACACCAAAGTGGCAATTTGCCTTGTTTGGGGTGAAAATGTAATAAAAAAAAAAAAAAAAAAAAAAAAAAATGCCGTAATAAGGGTGTGGTGCCATTAATCGAAAACTAAATTGACAAAGCATATTGCATGTTATATGAAGTTCTTTTAATGTTGTACGATTAAACATAATAATCATCAATTTTTAACACTTTTTAACATTTCTCAATCCTGCTTTATCAGCACTTCATTAAGATTGATTTATGGAAATGCGATTCGAATGAATACACAAAAAATGTCTGGCTTAATAGCCGCTTTCTTCCTTTCTTCATTTTTTGAGATATGTTCTCTTTATTTCCAAAAGCAAGCTAGAGTTTTCACAGAAATGTGTTAACTCAATATTTCTTAACCAACAACAACCGTTTTAAACCTGAAATCTAACAAGCCTATGTCAAATTAACAAACCTTATAAAAAGACGTTTAATATGTTTTGTATTCTTCCTTCACCGCAACATAACTTTCACTGACAATTTATATAAATTGTTAGTATGGTATTTTGACAATATCCAAAGACATTATCATCGTCCAAAATGGCCCTACCAAGGTCAGGAACCATGCCACATATTAATAGGTAAAATCTTTTTTGACATGAGGTGCCTTGATTCTCGAGGAACAACCAATGGAACTACACAGGCATTGTTTTTCCAATTCAGAATGTCCCGATTTTATGCTATCTCTCTCTCCTCCCTCTCTCCCTCTCTTTCCTTCTCCCTCTCCTGAGAGCAAATTTTCAACTGTGTTAAAAAAAGAAAAAAAAATCCTCACAATATGGCCAAGGTTCCTTGTTTTCTTTAGGTATTCTATTATTATTATTATAGGTGTGAAACGAGGGTAGTTGACAAACAAAAGCGGTTGATAGCAGTATTTGACAATAAATAGTATTTGACAATAAATAGTATTTGACAATAAATGTATCTGCAGCATTCTATGTTGTCTAGTAGACCTAATAGCAGATCAAGAAGAAGTGATTCTCCTCTCCACAATCACCTGTCTTCATGACTTGAGGAAGACAGGAAGATGGCTTCAAACAAAAGTGAATAAAGCCGGCGATAATGGGTGTGTAAGGCTGCATAATTCATAATTCCTTCTGGAGGAATGTCATTATTAAACAAAACTTATCGTCAGATGTTGGCCTTTAAAGAGTAAAGAACATGAATGGTCCAAATAAAAAGCAATTTTCAGACTATATTGTCTTATCGATAAGAAAATGAAATATTAGCCCCCCAATTTATCATAGAGGGACCTATGTTTTCAATGGCGTCCGTGCATCTGTGCATCTATTAGTCCGGACAATTGCCAGATAACCGTCCATTTGTTTTTCCTGAAATTTGGCCACGAATTGTATTTTATTAAACAGATGTGCATAGTAAAAAAAATTTTTTTGCAAAAATCCGGTTGTGTTCCCAGGGGCTCAAAAGAGGTCAAAAATGCCCCAAAATGGCCAAAAAATACATGTTTTGCCCCATAACTTTTGATCCATCCATTAGATTTTTCTGAAACTTGGCCAAAATATGGAGCCCAATGTTCTTCATATAAATTCAGTATGGGTGACCCTGGCAAAATTCTGGTTCGCGTCCCCGGGGACCTTAACTGCTAAAAACGCCCCCATTTTGTGGCTATTTTTTCATATTTCTCAACAAAAACTTGATATCCTTGACTATATAGTGGTTTTTCACGGTGGTCAACTCAAATATACACGTATTAAAACCTGAAATTGCACAGTTTTCCATTTAGACTGAGATTCGGCGTCCCCAGGGGTTCAAAAGAGGTAAAAAATGCCCCAAAATGGCCAAAAATTACACTTTTTGCCCCATAGCCTTTGATCCATCCATTAAATTTTCCTGAAACTTGACCAAAATGTGGAGGCCATTGTTCTTAATATTAATTCAGTATGGGTGAACCTGGCAAAATTCTGGTTCGCATCCCTCTGGAACTTTTAGGGCTAAAAAAACATGCCTTTTTGGAGCGCTTTTTTCATATTACTCCAAATCTATGTATGTCTATATAGTGGTTTTCCATGGTGCTGAATTCAAATATACATGTCTTAAGGCATGAAACTGCACCGTTTGTCCATTTTCACTGGAGTTCAGCGTTCCCAGGAGCTCAAAAGTGGTCACAAATACCCCAAAATTGCAAAAAATTACACTTTTTAACCCATAACATTTACTCCATCCATTAGATTTTTCTGAAACTTGGCAAAAATGTGAAGGCAACGTTGGCCCTTCACATTTCTCACATTCATCATTTCTTCACTATTTTTTGTAGCGTCATCTCACATGCAGCACCAGAGATGAACCACACATGCGCGGCTTGTTACGTGAGAACATATATTAATATATTTGCAAAACATCTTTAAATACGAGGGGGGTTCCAAAATTAATGGTTCCTAATTTTTATTCCGCCCGAATGGATCAGAAGAAATTGCAAAGTGTATTGTTAGGATGACTGAATTTATGTGTTCATGACCTGAAATCTAAATTTCTCTGTTCCAGATATTGACGGTGTTAGACTCTAAGAAAAAAATCCCTATCATGAACGTGCGTCAGAAACAGAGATGCTTCATTAAATTCCTCAATGCAAAAAAAAAATTGAAGCGGCTAACATGCACAGACACCTGTTGAACGTTTACAAAGCCAGAGCAGTTGATGTCAGCACAATTAGAAAATAGGTTCGTCGATTTCAGAGTAGCGACAGAGATCTGAGTGACAAAGCATGCTCAGGACTTTTACAATCAGGGCATCAGAAAAGGCTGGCAATTGTGCATTGAGAATGGTGGTAACTATGGAGAAAAATAAATTCTGGAGCACAAAATGTCGCTTATTTTAATGGCACCACTCCTGTCTTCGTAGCTCTTTCACGTTTTAATTTTTCAGTTAAAAAATAGGAGGCTTTACTTTTTGAACGAACCTTGAAGGATACTCTTCAGTGTGAGAAATTTTCTAGCACAAGCCACATTTTTTGCAGTAGCCTTGGCAATGTCCTCAGTATATTTATTTTAATTCATGTTACTTGTGAATGTCAAGTCGAAAAGTTTGGAGTATGGGCTCTCTCATGTGGAGTATTATTGGCCGGGGCAATCGGTGATTAAGAAGGTGTTTTGTAGTTGATAATATTGCTGAATATTGCATTTTGGATCAGAAATCCACATCTGGGAAGGAGCTGCTAGAAGCAGCTTTGACAGAGTTCAAAATAAACTTTGTAGCTTAGTGGGGGATGCCCTTTTCTCTTCCCTGCAATCCCTTTCCCACAGAAGAGACGTAGCGAGCCTGTCCCTGCTTTATCGTTATTTTCATGGCAGGTGCTCATCTGAACTTCAATCTATGCCCCCCCCCCTCGCCAAACTTTCACGAAAAACACTCATCTAGCCAGAACCACTATCAACAATTTCACACACTCTTTATCTGTGCCTACACCTAAATGTAGATTCCATGAATAGGGCTTCTTTCTTAGAATTGCTCGCCTGTGGAACTCTATTCCGTTTGCCTGCTTTCCAGCTGACTACAATCTGATTGTCTTCAAGTCCAACGTGAACAAGTTCTTATTGAAACGTCCCCCTAAGTAATCCAAGTTACAAAATTGCCACTAATGTTTTCTATGCTAAAATCACTATGACTAATGTATACCAATTAACCCTTATCCTCGAGTGGCCTCTGGGCCTTGATAAGCGGTGACCCTCATGTAAAAAAAAACCCAAAGAAATTGCAGCCGATAAATATGTAAAACTATAATTAATAGATAACACATATGAAGTCAGTGGTAACTTCGTGACGGGGTTCCAAGCCATCCAACTAGCGTTGATCGTCATCTCCTGTACTGATAATTGTGTAAACATGAAACACTAATATCTGTAAGTATTAAAATAATTATTAATAATTGATAATTATATATATATAGATGCATATTAATAGTAGATCATAATAAATAGTAAATATATATATATATACGTTTTATTTTTTATTACCTTTTTATCTGTTCAGTTACATATGTTTCGGTTGCTGGACCATATTTACGATCCAGCAGCCTCGTCAGACCTTAGGTAATAAAAAATAAAACGCATATTTGCTCTGCAATAGTATTGAGCACTCTCTTCAGGTTTTACTAATTACCATTTTTACCATATATATATATATATATATATATATATATATATATATATATATATATATATGTATATATATATATACTAGCAAGCCGCCCAGCGTTGCCCCATGTACACTTTATTAATTAGAGTTGGGGCCCGTTTTTTGGGTCACTACTTTTCGCATTCTTTTTTATTTATATATATATATATATATATATATATATATATATATATATATATATATGATTTCGGTGCCATCAGCTAGAATCGAAACAAAAACATACAACTGTTCACCCTAGTTTCTTAGCCATATATGTACTCCTATAAATTTGTTTTTTTGTGTGTGTATTGACATTCATATCAAAAATCTTATTTTCTATTTATTTAAAAAGAAAATACAACTTTGTTATATATAGGTCATGGAATTGCATTTATCTGCAAAAGATCTAGCTAATTTGCATATTCTTTTAAACATTCACTTTAATTAATTCCTTACTAGTTTCTTTTTTTTTTTTTTCGGTTAACTATTACGTGTAATTATATTCATGCAGATATTCTACATGATTTATATTTGCGTAATATTTGCGTAAAACTGTTATAGTAAATACGAATCTCTTTCTATATATATTTATGTATGCATAGATATATATATATATATATATTTGTTTAAAAAATGTGGCCCATTAAACTCTTCTGTTAGTTTTTCATCTACAAACTTAATATATAGCGTATTCGAAATCATGCGAAACTCTATATTTGAGTTTCAACCAGGTAAAATCGATGCAAAACTGTGAAAATTAGAGAAATGGAATTTTCCAAGTGAACGTTGAACTACGGTATTACGCATATGCATGCGCTACGTAATAGCTATTGGTTCATGTTTTAATTTTTAGCTTTGCAGTAAACATGTATTTATAGCTCGCGCATTAACGTCAAAGGAAAATCGTAATCTTATCGTTTTGATTTCAATTCTTGGTTATGACACAAGAGTCATTTTAAAAACTTTTTAAATCATTACTATTTATTGGGTCCATTATAATATAATAATATATATGAACTCTGCATTAATCAACATATCATATTTAAGCGTATTTTACAACCGGCAACCGGCTAATGCGGCCGGCCTGCTAGTATATATATATATATATATATATATATATATATATATATATATATATATATATGTGTGTGTGTGTGTGTGTGTGTGTGTATAATGGCTGTATAGATTGATTTCCTAGATATAAATCCAATGAAACACGCGTGATTATTAAAGAGTGCTCAATGGAGGACACAACTGGTCTACAGTTTGTTTATTATTCAAACATTATTTGTATATGTGCATACAAGTTTCAGTTGAATCCTAATTCAATGAGACTACTTCATCAGACCTAAAAAAGGGCGATATATTTCCACCTGTTTTTCTGCAATATCACGCCTTTTCTTGTTTGATGAAATGGTCTCTTTAAATTGGGATTCCACTGAAAATGTATGCACATATGTAACCAATAAATATATATATATATATATATATATCTATTTATATAGATATATATGTATTTATATTTATATATATATATATATATGTATGTATTTATATATATAGTCTGTTTATTATACAAACATTATAGCATATAATAAACAAACTATATCTATATAATTATAAAACTCAAATGACCGTGTAAAGTTGTTTGTAATCCAACATCTGGTTTACGACTTCCGATTGCGCATGCGTACTTTTGCAGAATTTTACCTGCGCACTGAAAAAAAATATTCTCCATTTTTCAATACACTTTTCTTAAAAACATTCATACATTTTCTTCTACATTATCAACATAAATAAATAACCCCGAATATATATATAAGTTGTTAAAGAAAGCTGCAAAAAATTATTTTACATCCTTTGTAGAACAAGTGTCGCGCTCATACATGAATTCCATAGCTAATATAACATACTGATCCAACGGGGCACGGATAGTCTAGTATTTATATATATTTTATTCTACTTATTTATTATTTTTTTAAAACAGTAATCTATGTGCATGCATTTTTCGGGGTCCTACCCCTCTTCAGCGTAGCTTAAATCTTATTAGGAATCGAACCCTGGACTTTATGTACTACATTTCGGCGTCTTAATCAATTACGCCATGAAGCCATAGACAATTTTACTGTTTAGTTTTTATCGTTTATATATTTATATAGATTTTGTTGTTGATTTTTTAAACGATATTATGTTAGCGTCTCCACCTTGAAGATCAGGTTTTCTTTTTTTCTTTAGAAAATCGGTAATGAATAAGGTCCGGGGTTCGATTCCTAATAACAGTAAAGCAACGCTAAAGAGGGATAGGACCCCGAAATATGCATGTACGTAAATTACTGTTTTAAAAAATAGTATATAAGTAAAATTAATATTATTTGTTTACGTCAAAATAAACAATGGGCGATTTTCTATAACCCCCCCCCCAAAAAAAAACCAGTCTCGAAGGTGGAGATGCTTACCATAATATCGGTTAAAAATCAACAACAAAATCTATATATGTGCATATATATTTATATATAAATACATACATATATATCAATACATAAATATATATATACATATACAATTCTCTCTCTCTCTCTCTCTCTCTCTCTCTCTATATATATATATATATATATATATATATATATATATATATATATATATATATATACATGGTATCCACAAAGTCTGGCTACATGATGTAGCCAGACTTTGTGGAAGCATCCTGTAGATTATGTAGCCAGACTTTGTGTGCACCCTGTATATATATATATATATATATATATATATATATATATATATATATATATATACATGTGTATATATATATATATATATATATATATATATATATATATATATATATATATACACACACACACAGGGTGCCCACAAAGTCTGGCTACATAATGTAGCCAGACTTTGTGGACACCCTGTATATATATATATATATATATATATATATATATATATATATATATATATATATATATATATATATATACTAGCTGTACCCGGCCACGCGTTCCTGTGGCTCAGTTTGTTAAAATGGAACACATTCCTCAAGAATAATTGCATTTTGTTCGTTCATTTACTTTTATTATTTTTTGCAATTTTTTTAATCAATAAAAGTTGTTTTTTTTCCCCCCAAAAAAAGATTAATTTTTGACCATAAATTGTTAGGGGAAAGTTTTTTTTTCATGAAAACTTGCACTTTTTTTTTTAAAGAAATTTGGCAGTAAACGTTTCTCTTTGAAAACGGAATTTTTATCATAAAAAGAACAGATGAATGCTTTACATGAACACTGTAAATAGTTATGTGAAAGTAGAGAAAAGTTTGATTCCTTTTTCAAGAGAATGTACAAATTATTTTTTTTAAACAGATGTTCAGAAAATAAACAGAAAAATACTTCCATCATTAATTATGCAGAAAAATAAATAAAATGTTGACTTAGTGTTTCAACATTATGCTTATAAATGACGATAAAACTTGCTGAGTATGCGCTGTTTTACGGTTGTTGTAAAAATGGAACGGAAACTTAAATTTCGGTCCGTTTTAATCTTTCTTATTTTTTTAATTGTACCCCTCAAACGAATATAATCAAAACAGTAACATTCAACAATTGTACTTTATGTATATAAAACACAAAATATTTAAAAAAAAAAAAAAAAAAAAAAAAAGTTAATAACGAAAGGGAAATAATTCCATTTTTAAACGAAAAAGTCAGTTTGGTATATCTTTTTGTTATTTCTTACATAAGTCCAGCTTACCATTCACATTGGAAATGTCGACATTTATAGGTTGTCGGGTACGTTTACAACGAATAAACACTCCAATCTAGTAGATTTATCAGAATTTTTATAGGAATTTTTTACACCCCTATCACGAAACTGCGAATAAAATATGAAAAACTCGTAATTTCTCTTTTAAAAGTGGGTTGTTTATTTTCTTTATAGATTATACTTCCAAAACAAACTATTAAAGTTGTTTTCAAAGTAATAGAAATATTTTTTTATTTTAAAAAAAAACAGTAATGATTTTACGAACTCAATATTTTTCAATTTTTAAACTTTAAAAATCTATCAAAATTTTTCTATTGATTCTATTCTTACGATGTTTTCAGGGTCAATGTGAAATTTTATGCTCTTTCCAATTTAAATTCACGTCCCCCCATTTTTAAATTCACCCCCCTTTTCAAGTGTCATTTAAAAAGTAAATAATTAATTTACTCACCAAAGTTTTATATATCACAAATTGAAGAGAAAAGGTCAATAAATAATAAATCCAAATTTAAAACACAAAAAAGTAGTGTTTTTTAGAAATTTAGAAGTTCGAAGTTTAAAACCTTTGTTTTTAAACCACGTTGTTTGTTTTTTTTCTGTTGTTTTTTTTATGAAACCTTGGTCCTTGCTCCTTTAATTAAAAAAAAATAAGGCTTGAATTACATTTTTCGAGTAGTTATAAGCTTGGAAAGACAGGGGGTCGAATAATTCACGCCTCACATTTTGAAATGCCTATCAAAAAGTAAATAATTTACTCCCCAAAGTGTTATACATCACAAATTGAAGAGAAAAGGTCAATAAATGATATATTCAAATTTAAAACAAAAAAAGTAGTGTTTTTTAGAAATTTACCTGTGAAGTCCGAAGTTTAAAACCTTTAAAAAAAACCCGACGTTGTTTGTTTTTTTTTTTTTTTTGGTTTTTTAAATGAAACCTAGGTCCTTGTTCCTTTAATTGAAAAAAAAATAGGGCTTGAGTTACATTTTTCGAGGAGTTATAAGCTTGGAAAGACGGGGTGGAATTATTCACTATTTTTCACGAAATTTCTGACACACCTACCAATCTACCCATGTTAAGAACGGCTTTCGGAATAGACACCCCTAACCTTGCCAGCATACCCGAAAAGCTATAAAAGTTGACGTGTCGAATGGGAACGATGAGTTGGACTTAATGTAAAAATATACCGAATTTAAAAGGGAACAACCGTAAAGCAGAGCATTCTATGCAAATGTTAGCTAACTTACTGTATTAATAATTAATTAATGCTATTTTTTAAGCAAAAAAATATATTTAGGTTTGGCTATAAATTCCTAAACTCATTTCACCCTAAATAATTTAGGTGACTGAAATAGGAATCTAATTGAATCTTTAATTTCCTGAATAATATGCGAGAAATTCATTTTTCTTCGAGTTATATCGAATTCATAAATACAGACTTTAGGGGCTTTTTTTCGTAATGTTCCTGTAAAAATTATTTTTTATTATTACAAATTACGATGCTTTATTTATATAAAAAAGCAAAAATAAATTCTTGCGTTTTTTATTTACTACTGAAAACCTTAACTTTAGTAAAGGTATTTTTTGTTTAAACAAAATAAAACATTTTCACTAAGAGATAAGTAAAAATAATTAGTTCATTATATTCTGCGATCATTATTTGATAAATACTGAAATTTTAATTAAAATTGGTTAATTTCCTGATTTTTGTTGAATTTTTAAGTAAAGGGAGGGGTCAAAATGTTTATACACTTTGAGCGTCGGCATTCATTTTGTGTGTACCTACCATTTTTCGATCAGAGAGGGTATTTTTTGTTGCAAGAAACAAATCATAAACTCAAACTTTTTATAATAAAAGTTAAATTGAAATATACTGCAAATTAAACATCACAATAATGGTGCAACATATTTTGAAATTAGAAAAATAAAAAAAAAAAAAAACTTTGTTTTAGCATGTTAAATGTATTTAGGTTGGTAGATAATTAAATTCTACTGTATTGGTATAAGTTTTTTTTGCTGTTGTTTCTTGCTTTTTACAATTTTCGACTAAATACTTCTAAATCAAGCGGGGTTGCTTAGATTGTATTTTAAACTAAACTTCGGAGGTTGAAATGCCCCCCACCTAAATTGTACTTGGAAAAATCGATTTTATAGCGAGATTTAAGAATGGTTAGCCGAAGAAAAGGTGAAAAACAAAACAAATAATAAATAATTGTTACCAAAGGCAACAAATGCTACTTTTTTTACTTACATGAATGAGTTTATTTTATGTTTTAAAGTATTTTCAAGTTCTTTACTTTATTTTTTAATCTAAAATTGCGGGTGTGTGGGTGCCAAATATCTCCAGATTTTCTAGAATTCCCCGCTACATTGCAAACGAAATCTCCAGATCTTGCAGGAAAACCGCTAAATTGGAAACATTGGTCACATGACAGGAAGCGGTAATAAATAATTGTCCCTAAATATAAAATGGCCTATCGGTACAAAGAAAACCACCTATTTATCATAGAAAAATTAAGTATAATATTATAATTAAAAAGAAATATATAAAAACACACATGGATATAGTAAACATATTATACCAAAACGTGGAAGCCATCCGTCCAGTGGGTTTTTGAGACTATTAATTGCGAACGAACCAAGAGTTACATTTATATATATATATATATATATATATATATATATATATATATATATATATATATATATATACAACTCCCTCTCTATATATTTATATATAAATATATAATTATTTACTATAATAATTATTAAATACCTACAGACACTAGTGTTTCATCCTTTCGGGAATCGTCAGTGCAAGGTGTCACGATTAACACTAGTCGATAGATTTGAACCCGGCGACAGAAGCAATCTCTGGCTCTATTAGCAAGGACCATATCCATTCGGCTACCATTAACCGCGAGAGATGTTGTTAAATTTTAAACAGTTATTTCATTAAATGTTTCTAACGTCTGCCAGAGTGATCAAGTGATTATATGACGATCTGCGCGTAAGAGCTAAATTGACCCACTTTTAATTCAACTGAAAGTGCTCAACGATAAGAAACAAGTTTCTTAAAGGGGCTGACATAATTATATACTATAATAAGTATTTAATACCTACAGACACTAGTGTATTCATACTAGAATTGTGCGCACATGGCATAGTGGATAAAGTACTTGTGGTAAAATTCAGTTGTAAATTTACACACTTCTGGAAATCAAAGGTTCAATCCTTAGTGTGTGCGAGACTCAAAATACAATTGCGAATTAATTAAGAGTTTTACCTGGTTATGTCTGACAGAACGAGATCATACTACCTTAGTATATTAAATTCTATGCAGATCCCCGAGTTTGACAGGAAGATTCCCGAGTTCGACAAAATAAACCTGAAGAAGGTTGTAGGTTACATCGACTAGAACAATATTCAACATGAGAACAGTAGTCCAAGTAATCCAAATAATGTGAATAATCAATCCTTATCTAAAAAATTCGAAAATATTTTTTATATTACTTATGCAACTTTTTTTGCCCGACGATTCTACCACCAGGTAGCGAATCAATAAATCTCCATTCGACTGAAACGAACCTTCCAGCAACGGACGAATGAACAATGAGATTCAGGACAAACATTTTAGCCAGTCAACACAATTACATCGAGACATGCAACGAAGCAGATATGTTTAAAGGTTGTGTGCATTGGATGAAATAGAAATGTTGGCATAAATACCCCCCTCTCTCTCTCTCTCTCTCTCTCTCTCTCTCTCTCTCTCCCTCTCTCTCTCTCCCTCTCTCTCTATCTCTTTCTCCCTCTCTCTCTCTCTCTCTCTTTTACTAAATATGACGTTCATATTTCAGAGTTTATAATGACATTGTGACCAGCAAGAACTTTTCCACCTGTTTGTCTGCTATTTGACCCATGGCAGATTTTAGCTAAAATCAAAGAACAATCCAATTGTGAGGATTTCAGTCTATAAAAGGATTCACTTCATCTCTTTAGAAACTCGACAGAACGAGAAAGTTTGGTTCGGCTTACAGTATCTTTAGTTTTCTTGACTGCACAATCAAACAAGGATAAAACGCAACGGCGCGTATGGTAAAGGAGTCAATAATCAAAAGGGAAATAACTAGCGTTGACTAAACAAAAGCATATTTTGTAAAAGACTATTTAGGAAGCTAAATAATCAATCGAAAAATAAAACATTGTTTAAAAAAAAAAAAGACCCGTCTCTACAAATAATAATTTAAAATAGTTTAAACTTATCATTTTTATATAAAAAGAAAAGTACTAAAACAGTACACGTACAAGGAGATTTGGGGATGATTCAATCGGCTAATAATTGTGAAATAAAATATGAGTGAATGTGTCGATATTGCAATTTTAGGGATTAATTTCATTTAGTGCTTGTGAAAACGAGGTATTTTTTTTTTAATTAAACCTATTTATTTATTTAGCGTCTTAAATTGTCTCTTGCAAATAATCAATAGAATAATGAACATTTTTTGTAAAAAAAAAAGAAAGAAAGAAAAAAGACCCTGTCTCTACAAAAAATAGTTTAACGTAGTTTAAAATTATCATTTTTACATGAAAAAAGTACTGAAACAGTACACGATCTACTTTTTAAAGGAGACTTGGGTCAGCTTTTCAATATTTATGGGGAGGGGAAAATGGATAAAATCGGTTAATAATTAATTTGTTATTGTTGCAAAAATTTTTTCATAAACTGCTTCAGCTATTTCCGGGATTAACTTCATTGTAGAGATAAGGTCCTTTTTGTTTCACTTACACTTTACTTAAAATTGTCTCTTGCAAAAATATGCTTATTTTTGCTTAGTCAATGCCAGTTTTCTCCCCTAGATTATTGATTTCATTTCCATAAATGCTGTTGCCGTTTCGGAGTCCATAGTAAACACACCCCTCTCTCTCTCTTTCTCTCTCACACGCACACACACACATGCATAAAGTGCATTTTATATACACCCTATACCAGAATTATATGCAAATCGATATTTTTGTTCTAACCTAGTTTTCAATGAGAATTTGTGAAATTTAGCACGTTATATGCAACACTAACACAAGCGCAGATCTAAAATTTTAAGCTAATCTGCACAGTAATAAATAATTGGCAGCAATTTTAGTGATTTGCATTTTTTCAGCGTGCTAACTTTATATGCAAACCAATGCTAAAATATGGTGAAGTGCTTAAAGATCATCGAAACATTTATTATTCTAGGAATTTGTAAATTGAGAACAACAATAATAAAGAACAAACAACTTCAATATGGTTTCATAGTACAATCAATATCTTATATAATTGCCATTTTTATTGACAAGAGCAAAAAGCCTTTGGTATATTGAAGATGTCAAACTTTCGATTTACTCTGATGAAATGTCTTTGATAGCAGTCAGGATAGCATTCCAGAGATCATCCTTGGGGTTGTACTACCTTCCTCGGGAGTAAATATTTTGTTTCAAGATGCTCCACAGATTTTCGATGGGATTTAAATCTGGAGAACAGGCTGGCCATTGCATTATTTTCCCATGTCTAACAAAAAACTCTCTCCAAAATATTCAGTGGCTATCCTTGCAGAATGAGACGGTGCATTATCATGCATGGATACCATCTTTTTCCAGGGTTCCAAGTGTTCCTTAATGAAGTCTATGTAGAGTTTGGCGGTAATTTTCACTCCTACAAGCTCATTGCCAATGATTGCAGCCCAGAACATCACACCACCGCCTCCTTGCTGACGCCTGATCCTTTGGGGACGTAGACCCTCATTATGTCCATCATCGGGTCCATCAAGGGTCGCTCGACACTCATCGGTGAACAAAACAGTTTGAAAATTCACCTTCATGTGATCTCTTGCCCACTCCATCCTCTTTTTCTGGTGGATCCTTCAATTGAGGGCGGACCTCTGGCTTTCCAAATTTTGCAATCGTCCTCAGGATGCGGCAACGAGTTGATTTGGGCACATCAGGAACGCCAGCTTTTTCAAAAACTTGTTTGCTAGTTTCAAGTAGGTTACGACGAATTTCTCTCTTGATCTTGCTCACTGTTTGACGTGACATATGATTTCTTACGAATTTTTGCCTTTGTCAAAACGTCCGTTGCAAAGTTGAGCGTTAGTACAATATTGTTTTATTGTACGATGATTACGGTGTAATTCTTTGGCAATTTCTAAGGTGGAAATCTTATTATGGAGACTTTGAACAATTTTAGACTTCTCAGCACCTTCATGTTCCATCTTGCATATAAAGTTGGCACGCTGAAAAAAAACTGCAAGTCACTAAAATGGCTGCCGTTTGCTCGCTATTGCGCAGATCAGCTTAAAATTTTATACCTGTGCATGCGTTAGTATTGCCATATAACGTGCGAAGTGTCATGAATTTTCCTAGAAAAAAATATCGATTTGCATATAATTCTGGCATGGGGTGTATAAACAGATAAAGAGGTTTCGATCATTAGAAATAATCACAAAGAAAAGAAACATTGTTCAGTTGATGTCGCAATTAAATAAAGTTAAAATATCTAATTATGCTGAGTCATTGTTGTTAATGGCCGCACTTTTCTTCAGGCTTTAGTAATCTTCCACGTATATACCATCAGAAAGCAACCATCATTTTCTTCCAACTCATTTACTTTCATTCTTTTACAGAAAACTACAATTTGTTAAGACCCCTGGCTTACAATTCACAGGCAACATGAATCTGAACAAATAAATTGAAGACATTGCCAAGACTGCTGCAAAGTTGGGCAAGAAAATTACTCACACCAGAGTATATCCTGTCTTTCTACAAAGCCACAATTTGCCCATGCATAGAGTATTGTTCCCACATCTGAGCTACCACGAGTTTTTCACTCTTAGACAGGGTCCAAAAAAGAGTCTCCAATCTAATAGATCCCGCACTATCGGCCAAGCTCCAACACTTGTTCCATCGCCATAATGTTGCATCCCTGTGCTTACTTTACAAGTACATTAATGAGATGTTCTCTAATGAACATATAACACTTGTGCCCCCTCGATGTACATACTCTAGACTCATCCGACAAGTAGCAAAATGCCACCCGTAGAGGTCCCTAGATACCAGAAATCTCTCTACTCTAATACCGTCTTTCTTTGGACTGCTGGACTTTGGAATCCCCTCCCTTTTTCTACTTCCCTGACGGTAGTGAAGTGCAACTCTGCACAATCTCCTGTTAAACATGATTCCGAATAGCAGTATTTTACTTTTACCAAGTGGCAATACGCCATGTTTGGAGTAAAAAAGAATAAAAACTATGAAACAAAATTTTTTTTGATGCCATAAACATTAAAAAGTTAATTTGGATAAAAAGTATTTAGAGATTGTACATTTTAAATGCGACATAATCAGGAATTAGCCTCAAGTACATAATTGTTGATGGGTTATTATGTGATTATTTAGAAAGAAAGAGCGTACAAGCTGATATATAATTTTAAATTCAACTAAAATAATAGCAAACGTAAGAGAAGAAATTTAATTAAATACTTGTAGAAATATATATATATATATATATATTATTATTATTATTATTATTATTATTATTATTATTATTATTACGAATGCAAACAAAAAATAATAAAAAGACATTTATGAAATACGAATGAACATATAATGAAACACATGTATTCTGAGTTCGGTACATCTTGCTGAAATGGAAAGAATGGGGAGACTCTTTCAAAACCCGGAAAGTATGCAATAGATGAACGAACAACGTATGAAAGCAACGAAGAGACGACACACAATGGTAACTTTCAAAGTTAAATTTTATTACAAAAAATAAACTATGGTAGGGAGGGGATGAGTTTAAATGAAACGAAAAAAAAAATTATAAAGATGGGTAAGGGGTATCTTAATCTACTATCTGAAAATGCCGATGAGAAATATATCGATACAACAAAATATATCAGTTAAAACAAAACAATCGCAAAATGAACTCATTAACTTAATATACGAGAGAGAGAAGTATGCAGAGAGACGACTTACAGTTATTTCTTTTCTCTTTTTTTTTGTTTCAAGCGGTTGGTTAAAATGTCTTCAATATCCGTCCGTTCGTTAGTCTATAATTCGAATATATATTTGTAACGTTTGCTGTTTATCGCTGCCGACGTCACCTGTTTTTGCTGCTAATATGGAGTTTCTCTCAGGCATTATCTCTTTTCTTTAGTTGTTGATGGAGGGGTGGCTGGCTCGATGACATCGGTTCATTCTCTGTCGACAGAGAATGAACCGATGTCATCGAAATTTTTCCACGCCCGCTCAGCACGACGGCTCGGCGAAGTGTGTGTGTGTGTGTCTCTCTCGCTGTCTCGCTCTCTCTTTCTCTCTCTCTCTCTCTCTGTCTCGCTCTCTCTCTCTCTTTCCTGTACTTTCTTTATTCTTCTCTTTCTTTCCTTGTTTGCTTAGTAACTAGCAGGGGTTAGAAAGCGTGTCGCTGACTGGGTGACCCAGTCACCTTGCTTACTGATTCACCCGCTAAAGGTCTATCTCACCTCTCCTTGTTTCTCCTATACTCTCTCTTTCTCTATTTATAGGTTTAGCCTCTCTTTCTCTCTCTTCTATACTCTCTCTTTTTCTTCCATGTTCATTTTGCTTCGGTGACAAAAATAAAAGAACAACAACGAAAAAGACAATACATTTTTCGTTGGCCTTAAATCAAATTTTAAATTTTCATAAATTACATAATCTAATTTAAGGATTATGTAACAATATATATATACATATATATATACTAGCAGTTCAGCCTGGCTTTTCTCAGGCCCTATCTACTGTTCATAACTTTATGTGCATATGTATATATATATATATTAAAACGTTTGACTCATGTTCAGGTAATCTATATCTAAAATTTCAAGTATTTAGACCCAAAATTTGGCGGAGGAATTTAGTAGAATCTGCAAATGCCAACTCTTTCAACTTTGACCTCTTGGCAGCCAGATTTACGCCCAAAAACTGATAAAAAGCTTCCTGCATATTTGAATATGCTTTATGTAAAATTTCAAAGGTTTAGACCAAAAATTGTCTGAATAATTTGCTAGACACTGCAAAGGTCAAATCTTTTCAACTTTGACCCCTTGGCAGCCAAATTTTCTGTCAAAGACCTATTATAAAGCTTGCCCTATGTCTGAATACACTTCATGTAAAATTTAAAATGTTTAGACAAAAATTGGCTGAGTAATTTGGTCTAGACCCCAGAGGTCATATTTTTAAAAAACTTTGATCCAATTCTGACCCCTTAACATTTATAGTTTTGGGCTCAAATCGAATTAAAAAGTTTGCACCATGTCCGAATTGGCAGAGGATTTTGGTAGTATTTTCAAAAGTCAAATCAATGAACTTTGACCTCTTGATAGCCAAATTTCTGGCCGAAAGGTGATTAAAAAGATTTTCCCAAATCTCAATCCCCTTTATGTCAAATCTCGAGTCTGTAGACTGAGTAGTTTGGTAGATAAATCTCGAGTCTGTAGACTGAGTAGTTTGGTAGAGAAATGTACATACACAGACAGACAATTTCATTTATATATATATATATATATATATATATATATATATATATATATATATATATATACACAGAGTTTTTGTTGTTGTTTTTTTTTTTTTTAACGATACTAAGATTAGCGTCTTCACCTTGAAGATCGGATGTTTTTTAGAAATTGCCCATTTTTTATTTTGGACATAAACAAATAATATTTTTATTTATTTTTAAAACAGTAATCTACGTACATGCATGTTTCGGGGCCCTACCCCTCTTCAGCGTAGCTTGACTGTTATTAGGATTCGAACCCTGGACCTTATGTATTTCAGTCCAGCGTCTTATCCATTACGCTATGATACCATAGAAAATAGATAGATAGATAGATAAATAAATAAATAAATAAATAAAATATTATTTGTTTATGTCCAAAATAAAAAAAATGGGCAATTTCTAAAAAACATCCGATCTTCAAGGTGAAGGCGTTGCCCAGTCATAAAATATAATTAAATATTATATTTTAATTTATGCAAATTTCGGATTTATTATTATAGAGCCAATTCTTTATCAATTATAATTTTTTACCTAATATATAGTAATGATTTAAAAAAAAATGACTTGTGCGCTATCAATAAAAATTGAAACCAAAAAATATAGCTCTACAGGCTTATCTGTTAGTGTATGACCTAAATTCATGCGTATGCAAAAACTCCAAAAGCTAAAAAGAAATGATTTAAAAAAAAAATTTTTTTCAATCAAAATTCAACACACAACACAGTGTTTATTTCTGAATAATTTTTTATATAAATTATAAAGGAACAGATGTCAATTCACTTGCACACGTTTTTAAATTTTAAAAAGAAACTATAAAAAAAATTGCAGTCTCCTTGCAACATGAACTTTTTTTTTAATTATAAAACAAAATAGCCAATTCGAAACCTTAAAGAGCCATGTGTTTTTTTTGTTTTTTTGTTTTTTTAATTTTTGGAGAGAAAATGGTTTTAATGATTTTTAATTGATAAAGAGGGACTATAAAGGGGGGTAATTCATTTCTTAATTATTAATATTTGCGGTGATGATGGATTTTTGTGATATCGGTCGTACGGACAAGTAAATTAATATTTAGAATGTTATATATCCTGTTTAAACAATTACTAGACGATCAATAGGCACATTCATATCTAGACAATCAAATATATATACACGCCAATAAATACACATCAGATATACAATCACACTATACGATATTGTGATACGGAAAGATTACTAAGAAAGATTCTAACATGGGTATAGTTTAGAAAAAGGTATTTGTATTTACAAGACACAATGCATAGATAACGAGAATTGCAGTACTTAGAGCCAATATGGCGTACTATGAGTGATTCTCTAGAATGGTATCTATCAGTATATTTATACCCTTAGGAAAGTTCATACATTGCGTATGGGTAAGTCATATCCCTCTTCGCCAGAGGTGTTGGAAACTCTGTTTCTTTGTCTATCCTTGTGGCCATGTCACTAATAATGGTGCTGGAGGTAAACGTTTCAACTGGGCTGAGATTATCCACCTGATAGTCAGGGACCCGAACCTTGGTTTAACCCCTAAGAAGGATGTCCTATCAGCAGGTGTAAAGTACTGGGGCTGCTGTATTGCCATTTGGTGAATGGGTGCTGGACCATGCAATAGCTTCTGGTGGGGCCTCTCGATGCCATACTAGTGGGTAATTGTTACGGCTTTATCTTATCATGTGCTACAAAATAAAAATAAAAATAAATAAATAAAATTACAATTTTTTTTTTTAATTTTTCTTTTCTTTTTCTCTTACCTTCCCTCTCTGTCCTGCTCTAAGCAAGTCTGTCGACCTATTCCACAAATCCCAATCCCAAATCTCAATCATGAAAGGTTTCCAGAAAAAATACTCGATTAAACCCATATCTCCAACTTCCAACACAGACCCCTACTACCATGTCTCCTTCTCCAACATGAGGGGTCTACGTTCTAACATTCCAGAAGTTCAAACTCTATTACAGGAGACTAAGCCAGGCCAATTATTCCTAAGCAAAACTGGCATTGGACCGACTTCTTCCCTAGATGAGTTCCTAATTAAAGGATACTCTTAACCTCTAAATCCGACCCCAGTGGAATTACTATCTTTAATAGCATAATTGAGAAAGTTGACCATGTCCTGTCTAAGTACCCCTCAGCTAACATCCACGTCTGTGGGGACTTCAATGTTCACAATGTAGAATGGTTAACTCACTCAAACAAGACTGATGGTGAGGGAGGTTCTGCTACGATTTCTCCATTGCTTATGACCTCACTCAGATTGTTCATGAACCCACCTGTGTTCCCGACACTGACGGTCATTATGCAAGTCCTACGCCTAGACCTCTTTCTAACAACTTGCCCTAAGCTGTGCTCATCTTCCGTTCAGTCTCCACTGGGAGCCTCCGACCACTCTGTTGTATCAGTTAGGATAAAAACAAAATGTAATAGGTCTTCAGACATACCTCTCCACCGTATATCGATACTCTATGGCTGACTGGGATAGCTTCCATACATTTATATCAGACCTACTTCTACATGCCATGTTTAAAAAGGATGTGTTCTCTATAGTATCAGACCTGACGGAATGGTTAATTGTAGGTATAGACAGTTTTATACCCTCGAAAAAGTACCAGCAAAAACCTAACAGCCAGCCATGGTTCTCCCCAGAATGTGATGCTGCCATTGCGCACAGAAATCACTTTTTCCATTGCTTCCAACGTAACAGATGAACTGAGACTAAAGCCGCTTTCAGGACTGTCAGCAACCACTGTAAAAAAGTAATAAAGAAGGCAAGAGAGTTGTATGCCCAGTCTGTCAAGTCCAAGGTAGCTGAGCAGTGGCTTGGTTCCCATCAGTTCTGTCAAATAGCAAACAGAATCCTCAACAGAAGTGTGAGCTCTATCCCAACTATCATCAATGGACTTGAGTTAATCTCGTCAGCATCAGACAAAGTCAATCTCTTTGCCAAGAACTTTGCAACTAATTCTACCAAAGCCGTCAACCCACAGTATTTCCTTGTACATCAGAAAACATGCTACCTGACATACAGATATCTGTATGCGATGTTGCCAAGCTAATCAAAAACCTTGATTCCAGTAAAGCAACTGGCTTTGACGGCATTCCAATTATAGTGCTGAAAAGGCTTCAACTGGAACTAGCGTCCGTACTTACAAAGTTATTTAAGCGTTGTCTTAAGGAAAAATGCTTCCCAACACATTGGAAAACCTCATCAGTATGCCCTGTATTTAAGAACTCAAGTGATCGCTCATCTTCCTCTCAGTACAAACCAATAAGTCTCCTATGCATCATGAGTAAGCTGCTGGAATCTGTGCTAAATAAAGAAGTAGTCAATCATCTCAGCAAAAATAACCTTAGTGACATGCAATATAGTTTCCGTTCTGCTAGATCTACAGCAGACGTGTGTACAGTTATATCTCATAGGATTGGCGAATCCCTCGTCTGAAGCTTCCTCTCTGGGGCAATTGCTCTTGACATATCAAAGGCGTTTGATAAGGTATGGCATAAAGGCCTACTTCACAAGATCTCCAGTCATGGTATATCTGGAAATGTTTTCTCAGCTATTAAATCATTTCTCTCTGATAGGTTCTTAATAATAGTGGTTGATGGGCAGAAATCAGAAGCTCTCAGTATTAATGCTGAAGTCCCTCAGGGGTTCATCCTGGGCCAAACTCTCTTCCTGAACTACATCAATGATCTTCCGAACCACATCCTTAGATCATTCGTGGACATTTATGCTGACGACACTACCATCTATGGTAAAACGCCGAAGACCATAAACGACCAACTTCTCTCTGACTCTCTCTCCTCTGATCTTGAGCACGTGGTACAATGGGGTAAAAAGTGGCTGGTTATTTTTAATGCATCTAAAACCAACGCACTGTTGCTCAGCTGTCATCAATCGAAATGAATGGGGAGGCTTCATGTTTTGACAAGCTTCTGGGCTTGACATTTACTCCCAGTCTGAAATGGAACACGTATATCGAATCCATTACCAAAGTCGCTGGAAAAATGGTGAGATCCTTCTACCGCTCCAGTAGATATCTCACTCCTGATTCAATTCTCTACCTATATTAAAGCCAGGTTCGGCCAACAATGGAGTACTGTTGCCACATCTGGGCAGGAGCTGCTAGAAGCAAAGCAACTTATCCTGTCTTGACAGAGTTCAAAATAGACTCTGTAACTTAGTGGAGGATGCCCTTTTCACTTGCCTACAATCTCTTTCCCACAGAAGAGACATAGCGAGCCTGTCCTTGCTTTATCGTTATTTTCATGGCAGGTGCTCATCTGAACTTCGATCTCTGGTCCCCCCTCACCAGACTCTCACTAAAAACACTCGTTTAGCTAAAACCACTATCAACAATTTCCCACACTCTTTATCTGTGCCTACACCTAAACGTAGATTCCATGAACAGGGCTTCTTTCTTAGAACTGCTTGCCTGTGGAACTCTATTCCTTTTGCTTGCTTTCCAGCTGACTACAATCTGATTGTCTTCAAGTCCAACGTGAACAAGTTCTTATTGAACCGTCCCCCTAAGTAATCCAAGTTACAAAATTCTCACTAATGTTTACTATGCTAAAATCACAATGACTAATGTATACCCAGTAACCCTTATCATCGAGTGGCCTCTGGGCCTTGATAAGTGGTGACCCTCATGTAAAAAAAAAACAAAGAAGTAAAATCTGTTAATATGTCTTCCGCTTTGGGTCAATAACTTGTACGTCGGCGAATTTTATCTTTCTACCCAACCGTTGCTATTCTGGTGTTGAGTAGGGTAGGTCGAGAACGTTTTAAAAATGGCACCGATCGGCTCTTCCTCTATGGGTAACGTGTCGCTAGTGTCATCTGAGTGACGTTGTTTTTGTTTTGTTTTTTTCACTGGTTTAACTGGCTGTACTTAATGCTGTACGTTAAAGGAGAGAAAAAAACATATGGTTTTAGAGATTCTTTGTTTTAATCCAAATGTTTTTCAAGTATAGTCTTGAGAACATTTTATTCGATGTCCGACAGAAACGATTTTTAACACCATTTGTTGAAAGACGTATGCAGGGTATCTTCGGCGTACCAGTTGGAAGATTATATTGTTAGTTGAAAATGCAACTCCGTTGTTAGATACTTTCAGTGTGTTAATACTGGTGAAGGTTTATCCTTTCTAGTGTTGCTATTGGCGGTGGTAATGCTATGTTGTAGGTATCCCTTTTATGAATTTAAATTCCTCGTCGTCAAATTTGTTACGGTCTGAAAAGATCACTAAGAAAGACTCGGAAACGGATATAATTTAGAAAAAGTTATTTGTATTTGCAACAAGATAGGATACATATAGAACGAGAGTTGTACTTCATGGAAATATGGTGTATTACGAGCGACTTTCTAAAATAGTATCTCTCGGCATATTTATATATATATATATATATATATATATATATATATATATATATATATATATATATATATATATATATCAAATATGTATATTTATATAATACAGTTCATATACTGTGTATGGGTGAGACCCCACAACAATAATATTTCGGAATAAATGTTCCGCTCGTGCGAGAGATTGTTTCTGATTGGTTGAATGTCAATATAGGTAATCAATCGAAGTTAACTATTTGCACCAATTAGTATCAAGCATTCGAATGATTTATAGGCATCGTTACTCGGCGGTTATTTTTACTGTAGTAGTAGTAGTAGTAGTAGTAGTAGTAGTAGTAGTAGTTACTGCGTATTAATTAGCTTTTAGAGAACAGAGAAGTTGAATGAATGCACTCTTTCTATTTATCAAACGATCTAATTATTAGTTAAGAAAGCTTTTTTCTAGTCTTTTCTTCATGTCCAGCGAGATTAGTACATTCCAAATAGACATTGGCCGACATGATTTCACGAGGGGAAAAAACTATTGGTCGTCAATTTGTACAAGTGTAATCTTTTAAGATGCGATAATTCCCTTCTGTTTTTTCCCCTTTCTTCCTTTGAATATTTTAATCAATTTTTAGATCCCTAATCAATAAACGTGTCCTCGGATTGGCTCGACTGGGACATCTTCTTGATTAGTCAATTAGACGCCTGAACGTTTCTTTACCCATGTGAGGTTGAATTCGATCATAGCATGCACGCAAGAGGAAAGTTCCTTTAGCATATAGAAGCAAATAGGCGTGTTGAGTGAGATATATTTGAGCACAAGTAAAATATAACCGTCATCCAAAGAATATTAACCTAGCTCTAATCATTCTTTGTCATGAATGACTTAAATTACCAATCTTTAATATAAAATCTATTATATTTTTTTAAAATATTTAAATTATTTCCTTTAAAATTTGATGTTATGGGGTATTGTTGTTGTTTGTACATTCATTTTGTGCCAGAGGTTAGCAATGCCATTGTTTATTTGTTCTCGAAAACTGACCTTTTTTTTTATATTAGACTATTACGTTATTCTTTGACGTCTAAGGTAAGCGATGGTGTTGTTTGTTTGTTCTAGACAGCCCATTATTTGTTTCAAGTATTTCATTTGTATTTATTTGTTTAAAAACTGTATATACTAAATTATTCAAGTTACATTCATAATCAACTCTGTAAATTGCATATTTACCTAGTAAATATGATGATGCTTCCGTTCAGTCTCAAGAGACAATGGATACCCTCGTAAGGGTTGTTGCATGAATAATTTTGAGGCAAGGGTTGCGTAATCCCCAATCATACTTCCCCTGAATCGGCACTAATTAAGTTCAGTGATAAGGAGAAGGGCTAGACGACTGGAAATAATGCTGATAAGCGGAGAGCATACACAGCAGCTGGAATTCCCAAATGATCATCCATTTTAGTACTGACCAGGCTCAACTTTGCTTAACTTTGGTGATCTAATAGAAACCGGTGTGTATATCTAGTTAACCTACTCGCTTGATACTATAGGGTCCCAATCTGTTATATATATATATATATATATATATATATATATATATATATATATACTTTTTTGGTTGCTGATACACATAAGTATAGGTGCGTATGCCTAACTGAAAACCGCATTTGCTAATTTGTCTTTATCCACCCCTCTTACGTCGACTTCTTTCTTTAACACGTTAATTTAAACACTCTTAAACTCAGTTGATTTCAAATGTTTTCACCCCCCCATTAAAACAAGTAATATAGTAATGTGATCATACTGACCATTCGTTCTTCTTCCGTATTTCTGTTCTTTCTTTCTTCTTCTCTCCTTTTCTTTTCCTTTTCTTTTTAGCTGTTCTGTCTTTTTCTTTTTTATCTCTTTCTACTCTTCTCATTTATCCTGTTAAGTCTTGACATTTCTTTCTCCCTATCGCCTTCTATTTTGAGCATAAAATGTCACTTAATGTAACCCCTCCCACTTTAAGTTAGCGATTTAATATCTTATTTTTATAAAATATATATATTCCACCTCTTTCATTTCAGAATCAGTTGCTTTCAGTGGCAAATAAACTTTTTTACGTCGCCTGATGAGTGACTCTTGGTGTTTTAGTAAACCAACTGTCCGAAATATTAGCATGTTCATATGTAATATTTGTCCATATAAATAAAAAATATTATACATATATATATATATATATATATATATATATATATATATATATATATATATATATATATATATTTCAATTTTTCTCGTCTTTTTTGTTCGAAAATCAAAAATGTTAATATATGTCCCATATACGTTACAACGTTTTTGTCCCATGCTGCATTTTCGGGTACGAGTTGAATGATGTGATATGAAAAAATAGGAAGAAGGTTAGTAATAGCAATGGTGGCCAGTATTCATAGGCGAACCAAATTCTGGGGTCAGTAACTTGGTCGCATAGAATGAGAAGGGGGTGAAAGGTTACGACAGGCATTTTAAACCGTTTTGGTTTGTTTAAAATGTGACGTGGTTGATTGCAGGTTTTGTTTTATTTTTATGTAGATGGCTTCAAGTATTTTTAGCTTTTGAAAATGTGTTTCAAGATGTATTATTTGTGTTGTGTTGTACACTAAGATTTGCCTTACGTCCGATGGGGAACAGTTACTTTTCTGTAGCTGTTGAAAATTCACTGGAATCTACATTATGCATGGTGAGGAATGCTCTGGACTTTTACGATCGAGGCATCAAAAGAGGCTGGCAAAAATGTATTGAGAATGGTGGTGTTTATGTAGAAAAAATAAATTCGCAAGCACAAAAAGTCGCTCATTTTAATGGTATCACTCCCATCTTCTCAGTTATTCAACGTTTTAGTTTTTTTAGTTAAAAATAGGTCTTACTTTTGAAACGACACACGTATATTTTGATAGTTAGAATGTAATACTTTAAAATGTGTACATTTTTTCCATTAGATTTTATGTTCTCATATAAACGCTTAAAGGACTGCAATCTAAATAAAATTTGAGAGCATTCCTTTTTAGTGACGCCATCATTCCCACCACCTCTTCACACCGAAACGTTCTCTCTACGGTCAATCATTCGACCTACTGTCCTTTCTAATTCGTCTTTAACACAGCTATTCTTCTCATATGCAAATTGATGCTTTTATAGTTTTACCTACAACGAACTTATAGTGAAAAGAGTGAACTCTTTATAAAGACCGTCTATCAAAGAAATGTACATAGATTTTGTTCTACACAAATAAACCGATTAGCTTTATGACCTTGCCATTGATTAACATATGAAAACTGTCAAGTTTGTTGTACTGAGTTCAATATTTATTATCAAATTCAATGCTTCTATTTCTGTAGAAACTTATATTGATAATTTGCAACAGAGGTGAGGAGTATTGTCATAGTTTGGCAGAGGTTTTCCTTCTCTGATTACTCTTTCCTTAACGCAGACCTGATGGAAAGATTTATTGAATAGTGTGATATTTACAGAAACTAGATCAGTTTTTATTTTGACAAAAATGACGGATGAGATGACAAAAATAATTAGAAAAATTTTGACATTTGAACTGATAATTGCATCAGACATTGGTTCAAGTTGCAAATCATTAGTTGGATTTGATTTTGTGGAAATCTATTTCGATACCTTTCTGTTTCCTCTGTCATATACATAATAATAAAATAGTTGATCAACCGACGTGAACAATCAGCCATGTCAACCACGTATATTAAGATAAGACAATTTTGCGATTATTGACTAGGTGATAAGCATATTACAGAAAACTTGCATTGTAGAAAGGAAGTGGGAAAAACAGTGAAGATTTGGATAAAGAAAAAAGCGTATTCTATATAATTTCAGCTGAATATCGTGTTGAGATTCAAAGGATTCTATGTTAAATCTCTTTTTAAAAAATAAGTATATTTCTCTTTATCTCTCTCTCTCTCTCTCTCTCTTTCTCTGTTTCTCTCTGTTTATATATATATATATATATATATATATATATATATATATATATATATATATATATATATATATATATATATATACTAGCAAAAGTACCCGTCGTTGACTGGGTTCAAAAACAGCCTACAGAAAATGGACTCTGATTTAGGAAAGTATGATAGGTTATGAAAAGGAAGGGTTGTAAAGAGATAGCTTCGAATTTGGGGGTCTCAAAACCAAAGCAAAATATGATGAAAGTAAAAATAAAATAGATAAACCCCATAATTTATTATGCCATACCTGTTCACACTGAAACACTTATCACAATATTCTGTGGATCTATATTAAAAAACCTTGTTAAACTTTGTGGCATATTTCCATTCTATGGAGATCAGGCGCGAACGAACACCCCATAATTTTATTATACCATATTTCTTCAAACTGAAACATAATTATCAAAGTATACTTACGCAGATAGATATGAAAAGTCTTTATTAAAGTTTGTGCCTATTTCCATTCTATGGAGGCCAAGCGCGAACGCAGACCCCACAATTTTATTATACCATCCCTATTTAAGTTAAAACATACTTATCAAAGTATTATTATGTACATCTATATCAAAAACACTTGTAAACGTTTTTTTTTAATTTTTTATTTCCATACTTTGTGGACAAGGCGCGTACGCAAACCCCACAATTTTAATGAATCATCATTATGCCAGATCAAGCATACCCATTCCTGTGTTTCGATACATCTTCTATCATTATATATGATCAGTTTTCTATAATAGTCAACTATATAGGAGCCTATTCGTGACCAGACACACGCACAGACGTTCAGCTTTATATATATATATATATATATATATATATATATATATATATATGAGAGAGAGAGAGAGAGAGAGAGAGAGAGAGAGAGAGGGAATAAAAAGGGACAAACCGAGTTATATGTTCATCAGCGTTTCGTCTTTATTTCGAAACTTCCTTTGGATGAAAAAGAGACTAAATTTTATATAGAGAGAAACAGTCTGTGAATGACTATCTATATCTATATCTATCTATATATCTATATCTATCTATATCTATAAAAACAGAGATGTGTGTGCCACAGACGATTTCTGATTGGTTAATCCAATAATCACATCTCCTAAAAAAGTATAGTTCTTACGCTCTTAACTTTACCATAAAATATTTTGGTCTTATTTATTGTCCATCTTGGAAGGGTTTAATTTTTTTCTAACTTGCCATTTACAAATTAGAAAAATACGAAAGTTACAGACATCACAATCCAACCTCTGACTCAACGTCCGCCATTAACACAAGAAAGCAAACGCTGGACAGATTATTAGTACTACTACTACTACAAACAATACAGCACGAAAACACGCGCACACACGCACACACACTCACGTCCACTACCGTCCTTGGCTACGTCACGTTGTTATGGCAACACGATAAATACACAGTAAATTTGATTTTCTTCATTTCTACGCAAATATTACGCAAATATAAATCATATAGAATATCTGTATGAATATAATTACACGTAATAGTTAAATAAAGATGATCATCGTATAAGAGAACCGAAAAAAAAAACTAATAGGGAATTTGTATAAAGTTGTATTTTCTTTATAAATAAATAGAAAAAAGGGGTGTTGATAAGACTATCGATACTTATACAGTTTAGTGACGACATTAAAAAATGGAAATATTGAAAAAAATTTTTATTGTCCGTAACTGTTATAGACTGAAGTTCTCCGAAAAAAAATTCTTACAGCGAAAAACAATTATTTATCACGACGACGTCAACGTGGCCATTTTGGAAATGTACCTAGCAGAATACCTCCATTTTAGGCCAAATTTCGCAATCTAGCCTTTTTTTTTCTCGCCATATTGAGATGCGCACAACACATCTGAAATTTTTTTACGTTTTTTTTTTTTTTTTTTAATCTGCAATTTTTTTGCGTATTTTTTTTTTATAAATAAGAATACTATTGAATATGCAAAGAAATTGAAGAATGCAAAGAATTGAGGAATTTTTATACGAGATTATTTTCGAAACATGCTCAGTTGGACACGCATGGATAACTTCGAAACTTCGTTTATTTACTTCTGTTACAAATTAAAAAAAAAAAAAACACCCCAAAAATGGCATCTGTCTTCGCAAAAAAAAAAAAAAAAAATCTCATTCTGGTGGGGGGAAAAAGGGCTAGATTGGCCTAAAATGCAGGTATTCTGCTATGTACGGCAGTTACCTGCCCTTGGGGAATTCCTGGGCCTGCAATAACATTTCCAAAATGGCCACGTTGACGTAGCCGTGATAAATCATTGTTTTTCGCTGTAAAAAAAAAAAAAAACTACTTGATCAAATGAAGTGAAATTTTTTTCGGAGAACTTCAGTCTATAACAGTTACGTACAATAAAATTTTTTTTTCAATATTTCCATTTTTTAATGTCGTCACTAAACTGTATAAGTACCAGACTATCAATACACACAAAAAAATATAGATTTATTTTTGGGTAAAGTTCCCCCGGGTTTTCCTTTCACTTCAGTAAATAATGGTCTTTTGTTATATATATGGCGTACTATTATCTTTATATATATGATGTTTATGTTTATATATATGTATAAGTGATAGTGTCTGTGTGTGTCGGTGCGTCTGTGTGCATTTCCCTACGTTAAAACTCTGTCAATTTTAAGCCTACAGATTCGAAATTTGATATACAGGGTACTGAGATTTGGGAACATCGATGTGATAGGTTTTCGACAGAAATTTGGCGATTAAGTGGTCAATATTCAACAATTAGACCTTTGAGAACTCTACCAAACTTCTCCTACAATTTAAGGTCTGAACACGTGATATTTTATATATATAGATTCCTTGGACATGGATCTAACTTATTAACTTTACTTGATCCCTAAACAATAAATGTTACGAGGTCATAATAGGGGTAAAAGTTTTAGAAAATTGACCTTTTTTTTTTCCTAAGCAAACACTTCAAAACACCTGGGCAACGCCGGGCACCGATTGCTAGTATATAGATATATATATGTATATATCTATCTATCTATCTATATCTATATCTATCTATATCTATCTATCTATCTATCTATCTATATCTATCTATCTATATCTATCTATCTATCTTCTATCTTCTATATCTATATCTATATATCTATAAAAACAGAGATGTGTGTGCCACAGACGATTTCTGATTGGTTAATCCAATAATCACATCTCCTAAAAAACTATGGTTCGTAGGCTCTTAAATTTACCATAAAATATTATGGCTTTATTTATTGTCCATCTTGGAAGGGTTTAATTTTTTCCTAACTTGCGATTTACAAATTACAAAAATACGAAACTAACTTACAATCTAACAATCGAACCTCCGACATCACGGCCGCCATTATGAAACTAAACTAAAAAAAAAAAAACGCGCGTCCACTCGTGGTCTTTACATTTCGGGTTTGGGTACTTGTGCAGTTTTCCATTAACATTAAAAAATGGAAATATTTAAAAAATATATATATATATATATTGTACGTACTCGTCATGGGATAAAGTTTTCCTACAGAAAAAATCACGTAATTTCATCAAGTAGTTATTTTTTTATAGCGAAAACAGAAAAAAATCAACGCTACAAGCGAAATTAAACAGAAAGTTCAAGTAGGGGGATTTCCCCTTTTTTTTTTATAGCGAGGCCAAATTTCGCGAATTTGGCCTTTTTTTTAAAGCAGTTTGGCCTTCAAAATTTCTGTTTGGCCATTTTCTTCACCGATGAAATAAAAAAAGCAAATAAAAACAACGCAATAAAACTTTTAAAAATACGGCACACTTTTGTTGTTCTTGTTTGTTTTTTTTTGGTAATTTTCCTTATTTTTTTATTTTTTCAAGATAATACTATTAAATGGACACTATTATGCCAAATTAGCCCCCCCCCAACAAAAAAAAATGCACAAAAATTCGAGATTTAAGGTTTTGACGAGATAATTTAGCGAATTGTCCGGACTATTGCGAGATAACCATCCATTAGTTTTTCCTGAAATTTTGCCACAAATTGTATTTCATTACATAGATGTGCATATTAACAACATTTTTTTGCCGAAAATTTGGTCTTTTGTTATATATATGGCGTACTATTATCCTTATATATATGATGTTTATGTTTATAACAACATCTTAATACGGCGCTGCCGCTGCTGATCCATAGTCGTTTCGACTGACGGATGCCACACACATGTTATATATATATATATATATATATATATATATATATATATATATATATATATATATATATATATATATAAAGTGTCTGTGTGTCTGTGTGCATTTCCCTACGCTAAAACTCTGTCAATTTTAAGCCTAGAGATTCGAAATTTGATATACAGGGTACTGAGATTTGGGAAAATCGATGTGATAGGTTTTCGACAGAAATTTGGCGATTAAGTGGTCAATATTCAACGATTTGACCTTTGAGAACTTTACCAAACTCCTCCTACAATTTTGGGTCTAAACAGTAAACACGTGATATTTTAGATATAGATACCTTGGACATGGATCTAACTTATTAACTTTACTTGATCCCTAAACAATAAATGTTAAGATGTCATAATAGGGGTCAAAGTTTTAAAAAATTGACCTTTTTTTTTTCTCAGCATTAACCTCAAAACATCTGGGCAACGCCGGGCACCAATTGCTAGTATATATATATATATATATATATATATATATATATATATATATATATATATATAGAGAGAGAGAGAGAGAGAGAGAGAGAGAGAGAGAGATAGACAAACAGAGAGAGAGAGAGACAGAGAGACAGAGAGAAAGTGAGAGAGAGACAGAGTCGTGTGTATATATATATATATATATAGTCATTCACAGACTGTTTCTCTCTATATAAAATTTAGTCTCTTTTTCTTCTCTCTCTCTCTCTCTTTCTACATATATGCATATATATATGTGTGTGTTTGTGTGTATAAATATGTATATATATAGTCATTCACAGATTTCAATTACTAAAAAAAATTTGGCATCTATATGTCTGAAGCCGACCCTATACTATTACATTTATTTATTATACTATCAATGTTCAGTTCATAAGGAGGTTAGTGTAGTATCTGTTCTATTGTCAATGAGACCACCATCTTACCAGCCATACCATCTCCTTGGGAGATAGTGTAGTTTATTAGCGTTCATTATTACACCATCATCCCAGGCATTACCTCCACGTTTGAGATGAGGAGTGGAGATAGTGTACATGAAAATGAAATTATCACAATCGCATATTCATTAACATACCCAACACTTTCATTAATTAGGACAAAAATAAAAATTGTTTCAGTCTAAGAACTTCTCCTTAACTGGCCGAGGACAGAACAGATGTAATGTAGTATCAGAACCCATATTACACTTTGCTCTTAACTAAAATCGCCATAGTAGTTTAGAGATAGATGTCACTCTGACCAGATTCAATTTAGATGTGATTTTTTCTGATGTAAATCGTTTCTCTAGCAAATTTTATAAAAAACATTAAAAAAAATGGAAATCTTTTAAAATTTGCTTAAGGAAATAATAACTTCTTCCATCCCCCCATCTGACTTAAAATGGCTTTCACACTGAAGAGATGAAAAAGGTCAACGTTTATCAACTATGTCAGCGCTTTGTGATGAAGAAGACACCTTAGCTGTTGATATAGAAACTGCCACGAGGCGAGTGTAAAAGTTTGATTTGACGAGTTATAATTTCCATATTTTTTTTGTGTCGCAGATAAGACATCCTTCGAATAAAGTCTTTATCCGCCCTCAAGGGGAGCGACGTGTTAAACCATTCATAGATACAGAGTTTTGTTTAGAGTTTACATGACAGAAGTAATCCGATTTCAGATAGAGTTTTCAGCTAAAAATATGTGGGTGGGAGTGACTATGTCATGTTTATTAGAAACCACAACTCAATTGTGAATTTGATATTTGTTCCCAAGAAAAAATGTTATGTTTGGGAGTTCTGAGAAGGAGAGAAGGGAGAAAAAATAATGATCTTGTTGTTGTTATTGTTGTTGTTGTTGTTGTTGTTGTCGTCGTCGTCATCGTCGTCGTCGTCTGCGATTGGCAATACCAGGCAATGTCACTCACTTGTTCTCCACGCAGTTAAATCCAAAGGATTGATATCAGTCAAGTTGCATGTAATTAAATCAATTCTTACGTATTTAAACTCAAGTCTGCTACACTCCCTACTGTTTAGATTATCCAGGTGAGTTATGGAGTCATTCAAGAGGTATCACACTGTGCGTGACCCAATCATCTGAGCCATGACGCGCATAAGATACCCACAATCTCATCAGAGCCGAGCTTCTGGCAAAATATGCTCAAACGGGTAATTTTTTCAGTTTGCATTGGCACATCTGATCATGACACGATTATGACATGCTGAAACCGTTGCAGATTAAAAGTGATTGGGCTCAATATTTCACTGCCATGCAAGATACCGCTCCTACTTATATAGATAGAGGAAAGAAAAATAATTAATTGGGTGTTCAAAATTATGTATAAATAATTGTGTCATAATAATATCAAATATTGATATCAAGATATCTTATCTACACTCCATGCGGTTTAATCCAAAGGGTTGATATTAGGTTGCATGTAATTAAATCACATCTTATGAACTCAAACTAGGTTGTCCTCGGTCTACCACACTCCTTCGTGCCTGTGATATCCAAGCATATTATGGAGTTGATACAAGAGATGGCATGCTGTACATGTTTAAACCACCTGAGATTTTGAACATGTAAAGCATCTATAATCTAGGGTGCTGCGAGTGTCCCTGACTCTATGGTAGACAACACCAGACAATTTCTTACACCTGCTCTACATGCATTCCAATCCAAAGGGTTTACATTAGTCAAGTTGCATGGAGTCCTATCACTTCTTATTCACTCTACTACACTCTTTAGTGTTTGGTATATTTAAGTGTATTATTGTTGGTTGTGGCCAAAATATCTGAAACAATGTGTATTAAGCATCCATAATCCCATCAATATTAAGTTTCTGATAAATCACGTCTAAAAAGGGGTTCTTTCTTGGTCTACCATGCTCCTTAATCCCTGGAATAGTAAGGCATCTTATGGCATTGATGCAAGGTTGGTTGGTTGTTTTTGTTTCATGGCATATCAACCTTTTGCAGGTAATGCCGAATCTAGTTATTTTGAGGAACGATTTTAATGGAGTATATATATATATTTTTTTTAGGTCAGATTCTATCTAACCTATAGTTGGGACCCTAATAGGTACTACCACTCCGGGTCAGAGTGAACCTGGGAGCAATGGCAATTAAAGGGTGGCTCCACACTCCCCAAGGCCCGCAAGGTGGGGCCTCACCATCGGATATAGTTTTAGGTCATATCCAGGACCTTTGATGCAAGAGATGGTATGCTGTATATGGACAAATAACGTGAGATGCCAAGCACTTAAGCTTTTTGTAATCCTATCAATAGCAAGTTTCTGATGAAACACGTTTAAAGGGGATTTTCCTTCATTTTGCGGCTGTACATCAACCTGATCATGGCATGACTATCATATCGAACTTGCTATTGATCAAAAGTGTTTGGACACATGTCTCACTGACATGAAAAAGACTTCTGCTCAAATCTTGAACGAAATGTGCTGCCTAGATGTGAGGATTAGCAGCAGCTTCTCGAACCTTCCCCAAACAACACAACAATGAGTACCTATTTACTATGCCTCCCCACGGGACAGAGTTAGACACCAAGGTCGTTTTTTAACGTGGAGAAAAGGTACAAAAATAAAAAAAAAATTGTCTCATTCGTGAAGGACTAATCCTCCACCGAAAGAGAACAAGAAATGGAAGTGCAGCATCTGAAGAACAGATACTACACTTTGATCTTGACCAAAAGGCCAGGATGTTCTCAACCACTACCAGAATTGAATATGTCGAGTTGAGTTTTAATAATTTGAATTATTCAGCGAGAATAACATCTAAGATGATAATAGTAATCCAAATAATCCTTATATCTAAATAAGCCATGAAGTAAAATCAAGGAACTAATTTTATACTCGCTATAAATGTAACTGCTTGGAATAAGAATGAGAAAACTCAGTCTTGGACATAGGTTAAACAACATGCGCATCTCCTCTTATATATGCATGTGGAGGACTATATATATATATATATATATATATATATATATATATATATATATATATTAAATAAATAATTAATCATGCAACGATGTTTCTATTATAATTTGCCATGGCCTCGATTAAATAGCATTGCAATCCATAAACTAATGTTGCCGACTTTGATTATTCAGAAATATAAGCAAATTACTTTTTAACAGAGATTAAGGATTATTATTTCTTTTAATACATGCAATATCTATTTTTGTAAACTTCAGTGATGTAATAATTTTAATATTTATGTTAATCTAATGAAAGAGATAGTTTAATCTAAAATGATCCTACTAGAGTTGATCAGAGGATTTCCTGAATTTTTTGTTTTATTTTTTAATAACTAGATTCGGATTTCATACCAATCTTTCAGATTATTAAAACACTACCAGGGAGACTCGATGTTGCCCGGGATTTGATGATTATCAATGAATGTTTCACTTGCCCATATTTTATTGCCATCAAAATTGGTGAAATCGCCCATTTTTCAATCAAATCAATTGATTGCCTGCAGTGCACCGCAGTGCACCAGGAGGAAACTCTACATTGCACTGTAGAGAACTTACTGTTGACTTTATAAATTTAAAAATATATATA